>NC_050189.1:10913819-11213819 GCF_008315115.2 Sander lucioperca
GAAAGTGAGACACCACTACCCACCGATAGCAACCCATTATCATGGTGGAAGATTGTTACAGTCTAATGGCGCTTTTCCATTACATGGTACCTGCTCGACTCGCCTCGACTCTACTCGCCTTTTTTGGTTTTCCATTACGAAAAAAAGTACCTAGTACCTGCTAAGAGGTAGATTTTTTTTTATTACCACCTCAGTCAAGGTTCCAAGTGAGCAGAGGCAAGCCGAAAAGGTGACGTGAAAGCGACAGACGGGGTGTCCTGCACAAACCCGCTATTTTTAAACAGTTTAGCCAGCTGTGTTTTTTTGCTGCCTCCAGCTTCATTTGAAACAAAATGTGTCTTCTGGCTGTGGCAACAACAACACACCTTCGACGTTCTGTGTGTGTGTGTGTGTCGCAGTTTACTGCGCCACCGCTTGTTTTACAGTTCTGCCGAGGCTCCAGGCAGCGCTTTCGCCGTAGCCTATGTACACACACACATGCTGGCTCGACGCACACACCAGCGCACAAGTATAAACATCAGGCCACTTTTACATAGGCTACGGCGAAAGCTCTGCGCAGAGCCTCCGCAGAACTGTAAAACAAGCTCAAGTGGCCTGATGTTTATACTTGTGCGCTGGTGTGTGCGTCGGCCGGCATAACGACCAGCCACGCTGAGGCGGTACTAAAATCTGCAATGGAAAACGGACGAACAGTGTGGCGAGTAGAGTCGAGGCGAGTCGAGGAGGTACCATGTAATGGAAAAACGCCATTAGTACCCCCACCTTGCCCAGATTCAGAAAACGTTGATCGTCTTGTGTTTTTGGCCAACAACCTTAGGGATTAAATCCTGCCAATGTTGTTTGAAATGTTGAATGTAAATGTTACGCACTTTGATTTAGGCATCTTCATTTTATTTTTAATTGTTTTTCTTCAATTTGTCAAGATCAGTTGTGTTCAATAGAAGCTGTGCAGTTATTGATGCAGTCTCAACAGCCATTGTTTTTTTTTATATCAAAAATGTCCATTAAAGTTGACAAATGAAAGTCATTCATTTTGTTCCACTGTTTTAATGCTAATAAGAAAGCGATCACCTGTTTCCAAATGTTTATTGTAATGTTAGATGTCCTTCTAGTGGACAGAACGTGTAACAACAACCACATGCTGATAGTGGCATTGGCGATACATAAGCCTGTGTCATGTCGTAAATATTAATAATAGGATGAATTTGAGCATTTAATATTCAGATATTATTCGAATATTAAATAAAATAAGGAATGGAATTTGAATAGTATTACAGAGGAAGATTGACAGCCCTTATATATAATGCCATAAACAATGAGCTACAAACTAATTTTCATCAAAACGAGCCGTCCTCCAACCTGAAGAAATAACATTGGTCTCTACGAGCAGCCGGCGGTGAGACGTCAGTAAGACGAGTGAAAGTATCTTCCATAGGTCAAACATGTCCATTTAATGATAATTATACCTCTCAAATTTCTTCTGTAATTCAAAAAACGTGGGTCCAAACGGCAAAATATTATCATCAGCAAAGAGATAAAAGTCTGACTAACACACATGATGTTGTTTTATGTTCTTGGTATCAAATATATGTTAAGCGATTTCCCGAAGATTTCCCATTAAAGTCTATGGGAAATTTTGCACCGTTATTTGGCGATTTTGTGAAAACCGCATGGCAAATCTCTTAGAAAAGTCATAGCACACCATTACCGATCATTACACATGTTTTGATGTATTTATGTGCATGTGTTGGCAACGCTCCGTGACTAGTAGCGAGACAAAAATGTAGCGGAATAATAACAAGTATGCAGGATCGCAAAGTAAAGAGAATTTTTTTTGCTTTTGCCTCTTTCCACTCTGTCAGTTGGGTCCTGCCCTCTAAGTCTGAGCATTCCATCCCATATACACCAATGTAAGAATGGCAGAAAGGCATTTTGTCTAAGCCTGAAAGAAGATTGATGATTTTAAAAAGTACTAATGGGATTTGAAAGTTGAATACCAACCCTGAACGTATGAAAGATGTGGAACGTTTTAAAGTTTGAATGGAGTTTCTCGGTAAATGTATGAATGAGTAGCTAGCAGTTGAAAATGTATGAAAATGTGTCAACTTTAAACATTCTGTCCATCCGCTTTAATGGGGCAAAAACGCCCGCTAAACGTTGAATATTTCGGAAATTATGAATGTTATGAATATTATAAATAGTAGCACTCAATTCTGAATCAAGCTGAACATTTTGATGTTTGAATGTAGTTTCTATGTTGAAAATGTAGAAGGAGTTAATGTGCAAAATAAGTGGTATGGAAGAATAAGAATAAAAGTGTAGAACTAGAAAATGCATTTCCTGCAGAAAATGCGTGGGAATGCTGAATAGCTGAATTGCTAAAGCTAAACTGGATGAATAGCTTAAATCAGTAAGAAGAAGTTGAAGAAGTGAGAATAGTTGAAAAAGTGGAAATCGGTTTAATAAGTATGAATTTCATTAAAAAGTTAAAAGCTTATGCTAAACTGAACTGTTGGCTTTAAAAGTTGAATAATGGCAAAAGATGTAGAACATTGTGAGGTCTCAGTATATTTTCTAACTGATAATGACTCACAAATGCAGAAATATGAAACAAATTGTATGAAAAATCTTGAAGTTCAAATGCATTGCATTGCACTGCTGAAACATCTGGAAAATTGTCAGAGTTGGAAGCTAAACTGCATTACCTAAATAAGTGAAGAGCTACAATACATTGTTAGAAAAGCTGGAAGCTGAACTGTAATACTGTCAGAGATGAAAGTTGAAATGAATTACCTGAAAAGGCTGAAAGAAGAAATACTTTGTATTATTATCAGACATATACACTGCATAGAACGAAAAAGCATCAATCTAGCTAAGATGAGATGTGAAATATATTGCGTGAAAATAAGGGGGCTGAACAAGAGGAAAGAGAGAAGAGAGGAGAGAAGGACAGAAGAGAAGGAGAGAAGATGACAAATGCTGTGAGAAACAGATGAAAATGCAGAAATCTGTAGTATTCAAGTTGACTGTCTGTGATAGTGTTGTCATGGATACTAATGACCAGTCACCAGTGTTTGTAAACACCCTTTGATGTCTGTGATGAGATCTCTTAGATCTGTAATCAGTTAATGATCGTAGCACCTGCTGTTAATATGTCACTTGTGGCACACTGCAGCTATTCAGAGACACTGACAGCAAGCTCTCAAATAAAGGCTCAGACTGCAATAACGATAAGGGGTATCAGTCAAATGACGTCATCCTGAGCCTTTGTGAACGTATTGGTATAAAATGTATGTGGATAAACTTAAAAATGTGGGCATATCAGCGATTTAAAAAAGTGATTCGCTCTGCATTTCGCTTGGAAATGTGAAGAATATTAAACAGGGCAGTGAATGGAGGAAGATGTGGAACTCTTGTCATTTGGAAGCTCAACAAGCCAAAAGTATAAGGCCTATCACATAACTGAAACTAGACAAAAAATTCCTACGTTTTGATGTATAAATTGTGTATGACAAGTAGATATTGTGGGCGTGACAGCAATTTATAGAGAAGGGACAAAGATAATTTTTTTAAGGCTCTGTGCTCTGGCTATGACATCATCCACTCTAGCTCGCGCAATACACACCCATTATAAATGCAAAAAAATCCTGAAATGATCACTAAACTTTTTCATAAAAACTGCAAAAGATATCAAAACACTGAGCACACCCCAAATACCTGAATATTTTGTTAACAGTTTAAAGTTTGAATCATGTCTGTAGTTGTAAGAATGTAGGAGGAGATACATTTTGAAGCAGAAGAGGATTTGAAGGATTTGAAGCCCGCTCTCATTGACTTTAATGCTAAAATAAAATGTTTAAAAGCTTAATATTTAAAAAAGTATAAATAGTAGAAAAAAAGTTGAAGTCCCATCATCTCCTGAAAGAGCTGAAGATTTTAAAAGTTGAATGGTTTTAATTACTGAAAGTATGCAGAAGTTACGGAGAGCCGAAAAATGTACGGAATAAATAAGAAGAAAAAGAAAGAACAGAATAACAATAGTTGGAATGCTGCTGAATCAGCATTCCCACTATTGCCTTCAGCATTCACATCAATAAGTATGGGGGATAATAGTCATTCTGCCGATTGCTGCTATTGCAGCACATTGGCACACTGAATAAGTATGGGGGATAATAGTAATACTGCCGATTGCTGCTATTGCAGCACATCGGCACACTGAATGAAAACACATCCCCAAATACTTCTTTGACTGTCATTGCATTATTGCATATTTGTAAATGTCAGTTTCACATTTGGAGTGGTAGGGTAACAACTGAAAGCCAGAGTTTTACTACAACATTCACTATAAAAAAAACTATAAAGGACAATTAAAAATGAGAACCCACTGCAGATAATATATCTGTAGTATAATACTGGTCTGTAATACAAAAATTGTTTTCTTAAAGGCATAATTTGTCATTAATGTAATCAATAATCACCCAACAACAAGTTTAAAACACAAGAATAAAAACCTTCTTTTACTTCCAGAGTGATTGTCAGGTCTTTTTTATATACAGATGTACACTAGAACAGATAGCTAAAGTCAAAACAGGGCTTTATCTTCAAATGTGATAAAATAAAACAATACAAGCTGCTTATTATATATATATATATATATATTATCCATCTTAAGTCAAACTATAAATATTATATACAGTTAATAAATGGACCCGTTTATATTATTATTAGGGCTATTTTAACGCGTTAATCGCAATGCCATTAAGGGCCGATGCAATGCGATTAATTTTTATTTATTATTTATTTTGACCCTTTGCAACACCGTTACTTATCATCAGCTGCCACTTCCTCGTAACACATCCTGCTGCTGCAGGCTGCAGGCATGATAGAGAAAGACAGCAGCAATGAAATCCTGAATGGTGCTTTTTATTTTCCAAAACTCCCGGACGGCTCGTAGACAAGTCGAAAGCCATATGCACATTGTGTAAAACCGAATTAAAATATCACCAAAGCACATCAAGCTTGAGCTACCACCTACGGAGCTAAGCATAGTAGTACAGTTAACGTGATACTAGAGAGATGAATATTCGAAAGATGAATGTTCGAAAATAAGAGGTTGCTGTGGCCCGCCGTACAGGTTAGTTTGACCAGCGGTGGCCGGAGCGGGCAGCAGCGGTGGCCGGAGCGAGCAGCTGCAGCGGCCGGAGCGGGCGATCACGGGGGGACATCCTCAGCAGTGAAACGCGAACGGGGGCTGGAGTATAACCTAGCTAGGTGGAAAGCTAACGCTAGCCAACCACCTGTTCCATCAATCCTGCTTGCAAGTGTCCGCTCATTAGACAAAAACTGGACTACATCCAACTTCAACGAAACTCCCAACGCGAGTTCAGAGACTGCTGTGTTTTTGAGTAATCAACATTATTTAGGAGTTACTAAACACTATATTGACTCTAGTAAGGATAGGGATTTTTAGTTTTTTAGTTGGGTACTTGGATGAATTGTGCAATAATGACAGATTCACACATTTTTTTTTGTTTACAGTAAATAAATAATTACAAATCTTAAAATCAAGTTCATAAAGTAACTTTCTTTGCATTCATTTGATTCCCAATCAAGATACACTGGTAAAAATTGCTTTCGATTGTTAATATGTACTTAAAAACTGTTCTGAAATGCAAAATAATAGAATTTTAATCATGTGATAAAATATGCGATTAATCGCGATTAACTATAGAACTTCAGCGATATTATTACACTACAATATTAAAAGTAGCCTAACTATTGTTCATCAAGCAACGTGTCACAGAACATTCATTTGCTACTCTGCTACTCTGTTTTCTCAATTGCAACAGTCCATTCGGCATTTAGTGTCCAGCCCACTCCTTCTGATGAGGCATGAGTTGACCACACAACCATGCTAATTTTAAGACTAAGCCATGCACAAAGTATCAAATACATTAAAGAATAACAACTCATTATGCTTGGATAAATGAATTAAATAGTATTCTTTTTATTAAACAATGAGTGCGACAACAAGAACCAGTGTTGTCGCTGTGTGTGTGTGTGTGTGTGTGTGTGTGTGTGTGTGTGTGTGTGTGTGTGTGTGTGTGTATCTAACTGGAAAAATAAGAACAAAGTGAAGGAACAGGGATGAATATTGTGTATATATAAGTGTTAAAGGTCCCATGGCATGAAAATTTCACTTTATGAGGTGCTTTAACATTAATATGAGTTCCCCCAGCCTGCCTATGTTCCCCCAGTGGCTAGAAATGGCGATAGGTGTAAACCGAACCCTGGGTATCCTGCTCTGCCTTTGAGAAAATGAAAGCTCAGATGGGCCGATCTGGAATCTCCTCCTGAGGTCATAAGGAACAAGGTTTCCTCCCCTTTCTCTGCTTTGCTTGACATCATGGCTTGCAAACAAGCAAAGTAGCAGTTGGTCAATAATTTCTATTCATACATGTAATCCAACAAGATGACCTTAAACTAAACAATAGTTAGCATTAAATGACTCCTGTATTGCTCCTCATTTTCCTGGAGGCCTGCAGTACACCACAAGACTCCGGTCTATCCCACAAGAGCTGTCCGCTCTTATAATCGTCGGATAACGTCTTACTCCGGATTTCCACTGAATGCAGAACGTCTGCGGACCGGCTCCGCTGCGTGTCGGCTGCGTGCTCCGCCGTCCGTCAATACCTGCTAGGTCCGAATTTGTTGCGGCACTGCTGCGGCCATGACTGACAGCTGTAGTCACCAGGACCCACAAGATCTCGCAAATTCACGTAGAATAGAACCACAAAACCAACAACAGTTTGTTTCCATCCAGAGGAGTAGAGGGGAAACAACTCTGTGTTGTGTTTTCAAGGTGTAGTGCAGGGAAATATGATCCGCCGTGAGCATGGTGTGTTTTATTTAGAAAATTAACCAGATGTTTATTTTGTTTCTGTGCTCGACTTCCTGTCCCGCACTATCTGCCGTGTGCTGAATTGCTGCGGAGCTCTCCGGCATCCGGCAAAAATAGAAGCTCTGCGTATCTGCTCCGGAGGGCTGCGGACCGCTGGAGCTGTGCCGGAGTCGGAACGCAGCCGTTCTGCAGTCAGTGGAAATACACACATTGACTATAATGGAAACCTAATGTCTCCGCCGCCGTTACAGAGCGGATACGCAGCCGTTACACAGCCGGTAGAAATTTGGGGGCTAGCCTGTTCCGTGTTCTGTGCAGCCCCGAATCCCCCGATGATCCAACATAAACAAGCAGAACACAAGGATACAATCGTGGAAGATGATAAAGATAAGTATATGCATCATAAAGGGCCTCTGATATAATATAGAGAGTTGACAATTCAAAAGAGGTAGCTATTTAATCAATTTACCCCTGGAGATACCTTCACAGCTGGCGAAGTCGAGCTAACAAACTAGCAGGCAATCGGTATACCAAGATAAAAAAATATATAATTACGCTGTGCACATACAAATAAAGATCAGTATATGCATCATAAAGGGCCTCTGATAAAATATAGACAGTTGACAATTCAAAAGAGGTAGCTATTTAATCAACTTACCTCAGAAGTTACTCGACGGCCAGCAATGGAAATGAATGATGTCCAACGCCGTAGAATGGATTTCTGGAAGTAAGCGAGGCTGCATACCCTGGAAGTAGGTGGCAAAAAGCGTATAACGGAGTCCAATGGGAGTGTTGCCACTCTTTCTTATTCTCTATCACTCTGGCCTTAGCAATACACAAGTTTCGCTCTTCTTAATTTTTAAGTATTGATTCAGGCACCGTTAAGGCACCTACACCATTTTATAAGTTTAATTGTTTTAGGACCTGTATCAGAAAAGAACCCAAACGATACCCAACCCTACTCTGGGTCCTCCACAGGGTGACTAGACACCAGTCCTATAATTTGAATGAGGAAATCAGTGAATTGTTTCAGATGTTTTCTACTCTGACATCTGCTGTTTTTTGTTTTGTTTTTAATGTCGTGATATACATAATGAATTTCATTCATAATGGTCATAAAAGGTCATAAAAAGGTCTTAAGTCAAATTTGACTTGGTAATACCTGCAGAAACCCTGCATTGTGGAACATTTGCTGGTTTTGTGAGCTAATGACTGCTTTCTATCAGAGCCAAAGTTGTGGTTCTAGGAGTCCAGAATTTATTCTGCTGTCTACGTAAATTGTGCCTGTGGCCTCCAAAGATTGCGGACAAGTGAGAGCTCATCTTGGATTAGGTAATTCATTATTCTTTTTTTGTGCCTGTTTTCCAGATTAGGAAAACACATTTGCTTTTTTTATCCTTGTTTTCTTAACTGCCCATATTGTTCACCTTCACCTCAAATGTTAAGGAGGTTTTTAGCGTTTTTCATGTTCCAAAAAAAGTGTTATTCAAATCTCACAATTACCTTTGAGAGAAGCAAAGAGATGAAAGTACTACAGACAGAATTTAATAGCAACAGTTTAATCTTTATTGTTTCGGCATGAATTATTTCATATTATATGATTCAACACAGCCAAACTCTCGTGTGCTTTACTCTGCTGCTTCTTTTCCCTGTAAAAAACACAGAAATGGTTTGTGTGAGTTTGAATAAGCGATAAGGGGACAATAATTGTGATCTGTTAATTTTTATAGTATTTAAACCTAATGCTTTATAAGGTGAATATAATACTGTAAAGAATCTGCTCTAACATATTGACAGATATACATCAAAGAATAATTGCTTTGTTGGTTATTTTTCACTAAACTGAGGTATGTATTTACCTTGCCAGAGTCACGGCTCTTTGCCCTCAGCTTGTTGACCTGGGACTCTGCGATGTCAGCGCGCTCCTCAGCCTCCTCCAGCTCATTCTGAACCTTCCTGCACTTGGACAGATGAGTGTTGGCCTGCTCCTCCTGAAATACAAGACATAGAAATAAATGTTCAAAAAGATCCATAGTACTACTGTACATTAAAATAACTACGATATATTGTCAAACTTTCAGTGTTGAAAATGTATGTTTTGTCCTTACCGCCTCCTCAGCCTGCCTCTTGTAGGCCTTGACCTTCAGCTGCAATTTGTCAACCAGATCCTGCAGCCTGCCAACGTTTTTCTTGTCCTCCTCAGTCTGTAATAGGCAATATAGATTTGCATGTGTATTTTTAATGGTAAATATATTAGATCATTGTTGTACTGTACATGGTAGCTATCAAAGTGACTGTACCTGATAGGTGAGCTCCTTCACCCTCCTCTCATATTTGCGGACACCCTTAATGGCATCTGCTCCGCGTCTCTGCTCAGCCTCAACCTCTGCCTCCAGTTCATGCACCTTCAAAAACAAGACAATAAATATCCGTCTTTCTTTTCCAAAAGTCTTGCATCAGTTGTGCAAATTCTTAATGTGACTTTCATACCCTGGACTCAAGTTTCTGGAGCTGCTTCTTGCCACCCTTCATGGCCAGGTTCTCAGCCTCATCCAGGCGGTGCTGCAGGTCCTTAACAGCGACCTCCAGGTTCTTCTTCATCCTCTCCAGGTGAGCGCTGGTATCCTGCTCCTTCTTCAGCTCCTCAGCCATCATAGCAGCCTAGAAGAGACAGCATACAATGTTAATGAGAAATATCTTGAACATATTGGAGTGAAAGGAAGAACAAATGAAATGTAAACCTACATCAGTGATGGCCTTCTTGGCCTTCTCCTCTGCATTTCTGGCTTCCTGAACAGTGTCATCCACTTCACTCTGGACCTGGACCAGGTCAGACTCGAGCTTCTTCTTGGAGTTCAGAAGGCTTGTGTTCTAAAAGGCAAAAAAAAGGCACTTTAGTCATTACATGCCTGATTTTCACGTTATTTAATTGTCATTAGATTTTTGAATTGAAGAAATGATTGGGCTTGTTCACCTGAGAGTGCAGAAGTCCAACACGCTCACTGGCATCCACCAGCTCCTGCTCAGCAATTTTGCGACTTCTCTCTGTCTGTTCCAGAGCAGCTCTAAGTTCCTCGATTTCAGCTACCATCAGACCGTTCCTGCGATCCACCATAGCAGCTTGTTCCTTGAAGTCTTCCTGTGCTCTGACAGCATCATCAAGGTGCAGTTGTGCATCCTAGTGATATAACATCAGGAAAATATTCACATGAATTACAAAATGTACCTGCACTGACCATAGTCCATGCAACAACTCTTTGTCTAACAATACCTTCAGCTGCGCCTGCACATTCCTCAGCTGCTTCTGGGACTCAGCAGCCTGGCGATTGGCGTGGCTCAGCTGAATCTCCATCTCATTCAGGTCTCCCTCCATCTTCTTCTTGATTCTCAGGGCATCGTTTCTGCTCCTGACCTCAGAATCCAGAGTGCTCTGCATGGAGTCAATCACCCTCTGGCTGTTCCTCTTGATCTGCTCCATCTCCTCATCTTTCTCTGCCAGCTTCCTGTCCACCTCACCCTTAATCTGGTTGAGCTCCAGCTGGACACGCAGGATCTTTGACTCTTCGTGTTCCAGAGTTCCCTAATGATATCAAAGAATTAAATATTAATCTTTGCCTTTAAACCTTTTCTTGTATATGTGTCTATGATTAAGATTTTTTTTTCAGAAGATTTCCTCGAGAAAAAAAGTACCTCAGCCTCTTCAAGAGCCGTCTGGATCTCAGCCTTCTCGGTCTCCACCTGCTTCTTGGACTTCTCCAGCTCATGGATGCTCTTGCCAGTCTCACCAATCTGTTCAGTCAGATCTGAGATCTCCTCTGTAGAGAGATACATGGGTTTTATATTGTTAAGCCTTACAATGTAAAATAAAAACACTTTATTCTAACACAATTGAATACAATGTAAGAAATACAAGTGATGAATACAATGTAGCTGTTACATAAAGTAGAACTGACGTTGCAGGTTCTTGTTTTCCCGCTTCATGGTCTCCAGCTGATCCAGAGATTCCTCATAAGAGTTCTTCATCTTGAACAGCTCAGTGCTGAGAGAACGAGCCTCCTTCTGTGCTCCCTCGAGCTCGGCCTGACCCTCCTCGTACTTCTGTTTCCACTCTGCCAACACCTGAATAACATAATAAAATTCAGTTGGTTGTGTAGAAATATAGGGAAAATAAATATATATATTTAATTGTTTGTATGGCTTGGCCACACAAAGTAAACAATGCTACCTTGTCAAAGTTCCTCTGCTTCTTGTCCAGGTTGGCAGCCAGCCCATTGGCCCTCTCCACATCAATCATGAGGTCCTCCACCTCACTCTGGAGCCTCTGTTTGGTTTTCTCAAGAGAAGCACACTTGGAGTTCACTGCCTCAATCTGCTCCTCAGCCTCCTGAAGACGCTGAGCCAGCTTTTTCCTGTTTGAAAAGGACGAGATTTGTTTTCCACTGAAACTACTTTTTTCCAGATATTTTTTCATGAATGAAATACAAATTATTACATAGTCTCAGAACCTAGATGAATATAACAAAGCACTGCTTTAATCTAAAATGTTATTTTCGTAATAAGATACTAAATACAAACAATTGAAAATTGTTGTTTCGAACATTTGGTTAAATGCAAGTACTGTATTTGAGTTATGCTAAAATGCTACACTTCTGAACTGGCCATTGAATTGTTTGAATGTTACTCACTTGGACTCCTCAAGCTCCTCAGTGCGCTGGATAGCATCAGTTTCATACTTAGTTCTCCACTGAGCCACCTCACCGTTGGCCTTGGACATTCCACGCTGCAGCTCAGCCTTGGCCTCCTGCTCCTCCTCAAACTGCTCCCTCAGCAGATCACAGTCATGGCGGGCTGATTGCAGTCCATGGGCAAGAGCATTCTTGGCCTGGTGTAAGAAATATGATTGAATTTACAAAATTCCTTAATCCCAAACTAATAATACCAATACACACTCACTTAATGGTTTCTTACCTTAACCTCCTCTTCAATCTGTCTCTTCAGCTCCTCAATCTGCTGTGTGAATGCCTGTTTGCCTCTGGTCAGCTGGGAGACAAGAGCTTCTTTCTCTTCAACTTGACGGCTGAACTCACCTTGTGTGAAAGATGTCACGATACGTTAGTTTTTGTCATGTTTCTTAATAATATACACAGCAGATCATTCAGTTTAAAAGTTTTAGATACCATTTTCTGTCAGGAGACGTGCTTTCTGTGCATTTGAGTCATTGACTTGACGGACATTTTCATCATTCTTGGTCTTCAGTTCGCTGAGTTGGTCCTCTAGAGTACGGCACAACTTTTCAAGATTTCCCTGATGAGTAAATAAGAGATGAGATCAGTGATCAGATTTTATTTATAATATTTATTACATTATTTACTATGCTGGTGTTGTTAATAAAATAGCATGTAATGCATTGTGTACCTTTGCTTTAGCAACAGCCTCCATGTTGCTGGAGAGGTCATCAATCTCCATCTTGTATTCACTCTTTTCCTTCTCAAGCTTCTGCTTTACACGCTGGAGGTTGTCGATCTGCTCTCCCAGCTCAGCAACGCTGTCGGCCTGCTTCTTGCGAAGAGCAGCAGCGGTGGCTTCATGCTGCAGAGTGGACTCCTCAAGATCACGACGGAGCTTCTGGAACTCGGCTTCACGCTTCTTGTTCATCTCAATCTGAGCAGCAGTGGCACCGCCGGCCTCCTCCAGCCTCTCACTGATCTCCTCAAGTTCCCTGGAGAGGTCAGCTCTCTGCTTCTCAACCTTGGCACGAGCAGCACGCTCAGCCTCAATCTCCTCCTCCAGTTCCTCAATACGAGCCTGTTGAATATAGATGTGATGTCTTTCAGTAAACTTTCACTTTTAATACACAAAGTTGGGAACACAATGCAGAAATGTTTCGTGTAATGCCATATGTCACCTGGAGCTCCTTGATCTTCTTCTGAAGCTGAGCACCCAGTGACTGCTCATCTTCAATCTTGCTAAGGAGCTGACTGATTTCAAAGTCCTTCCTGTGAGAATTATAGATAAAGTACATAGAGTTCATGCAGTTGACCACAATTTTTAAAAGAAGGGTTGTTCAAAATTCAAAAATGACGTTACTTTTTGATCTTCTCATCAGACTGCTGCTTGTCATTCTCAAGATCCATTATGGATTCCTGGGCCAGTTTCAGATCACCCTCGAGCTTTCTCTTGGCTCTCTCAAGGTCCATACGGAGCTTCTTCTCTTGCTCCAGAGAACCCTCAAGCTAAGAAATAAGATGAGTTTTTAACCATCACATTTAAGAAGAATACTCTTGCTTTGCCAATCCAAGAGACTTTGTAAACTTACATCATCCACTTGCTGCTCAAGCTTGGTCTTGGCCTTGGTCAGAGTGTTGACTTTGTCTTCCTCTGCCTGCAGGTCATCAAGAGTCTGCTGATGAGCCTCCTGAAGGGCTTTCTTTTCCTTGGTCAGCTTAGCAATGCTCTCATCTTGAGAGGCCATCTCCTCAGTCAGGTTCTTAACCTAAGTGTGCAAGAAAAATCTTGTCTTTAAACTGTCATCATTATAATCTTACTTGATCTGTTGGACAGATTATTATTTACCAACCTTGTTCTCTGTGGCATGTTTCTCTTTTTCCACTTTGGCCAAGGTAAGCTCCAGGTCATCAATATCCTTCTTGAGCTCAGAGCATTCATCCTCCAGCTTTCTCTTCTTGGCAGTGAGCTCAGCATTGATTTCCTCTTCATCCTCCAGTCTCTCGGTTGTCTCTTTGAGTTTGGCCTCGAGCTGAATCTTACTCTTGATAAGTCCCTCGCATCTCTCTTCAGCATCATTCAGATTCTCTGATTCCTAGTTAATTTTCCAAAAATAGATGTTAGCACATTAACATTAAAAAGGAAAACATGAAAAATCAGAACTCTCTGTTTGTGTGTACTTACAGATGCTACTTGGAGCTGCAAATCATTCTTCTCCTGCAGAAGGGACACCATCTTCTCCTCCAGTTCCTTCTTCTTGGCCAGGGCAGCAGCCAAGTCAGTTTTCATCTTATCATAGTTCTCCTTCATAGATGCCAGCTCCTTCTCAGTTTCAGCACTCTTCAGCAGAGGCTTGATCTTGTAGTACACCTTCATCCATGGCCAGTGTTTGACATTCATGAATGAGCGGACATTGTACTGGATGGTATATACAGCATCCCTGTTGAAAAGAAGTGGCTGTTAGGGACAAAGTTATTCCTCATTATTCATTCCATGGCTGTGCACTCAAAATTGTTGTTTTCAACATGCCTCCTCGCTGTCATCTTCACAAATTCTGTTCTCATGACGTAACCACGGCACAAAGCCTGAGTCATGGTGACCAGAGATGCCAGTTTTTCATCTCTCATCTCCTCTAGGACACCCAGCAGACCGGCCTTGAAGAACACCTGATCAAAGAGAAAAGAGAAATTGACTTCATGTCTGCACTATGAACTGTTCTAAACATTAAACCAGAAATGACTCAGAGAGCATGTACCCCACACAATTATATGAATGTCTTATATTATTAAGAAAACTTTTTTTATCTTCATCAGGATCAAGATATGTCAAAACACCGTAGACAGTGAAACACAATTATTCTAAATGGCTGATGGCAGCTGTGCTTTTTTCTAGGAAACTTCAATCCTGTATGGGCACTTTTACTAGTTTTTTACTATCACTTGTTGCACACGACAAAATGTAACCTGCTTCATCAATGGCCACATGGTGGCGCAATTTCTCTATTTCTATCCTTTACTCGTTCAGTGTCCTAATTTCTCATTACACTACATAACATTGTGTAAGACTTTCTTTAAGATACTCTTTTTTTTAACAAAATGCACTGACCATCATTGGAAAGTACCACAAAAGTATATTAATGCAATCAAGGGGCTTACCTTGGTGTGTCCGAATTTGTACTCATCATGATTAACATCAATTGACCCAAGCAGCTTCTCTGAAGCCTTCTTGTTGTCAATGAACTGGCCCTCGGGGATGACACTGGCATTCAGCACCTTGTACCTTTTTATGAGAGTTAATGGTCAGTGTGAGCATTTTCTTTTAATTATCTATCAAAGTTATTTAAATATCCATTGATACCTCTGCTTGAAGTCAGCATAGAGAATTCTGCTGGGGAAACCTTTTCTGCAGATTCTGATACCCTCCAGCACACCGTTACACCTGAGCTGGTGGATGACCAGGAAGTTCTCCATCAGACCTGTAAAAAATACATTTCGTAATTACTTCCTTGAATAAATAGTTAGGCTCTAAAATTAAGTAAACCATACCAACAAAACAAATCACTCCTCAAAGAATCTCTTGAGATGAAGTTTTCTATGTACCTGGAGTCTTTGACTCATTGGGAATCAGGCAACGCACAAAGTGAGGATGGGTGCTCCTCAAGTTAGTCATCAGCTTGCCCAGGTTCTCCTGTAGATCCAGAATGGTGAGTTATAACTGTGAGTTTGAGCATAAATTGAGATACTGTATATGAGATAAGTTTGCAATGTTAAACCTTACCCTAAACTGTGAAGACACAGTCTGCATAGAACCACCCTTCTTCTTGCCACCCTTCTTTCCACCACCAGTTTCTGTAAATGTTTATATATAGACATGTTATGTTAGAATGTGACATATCATTTACATGAGCACAGTTACAAAATATACAGTATAACCTTAAAATGTGTTTTAGTCTACTGTAGTTACTATCATACCCTCAACGACAGGAGGATACAGAACAGCCAGCAGTTTCACTGGGGATTTCTGGTACAGCTGAATGACCGACTCATTCAGTGGATCCTTGTTCTTGTCCAGCCAGCCAGCGATATTGTAGTCCACGGTACCGGCGTAGTGCACCAGGGAGAAGTGGGCCTCAATCTTGCCTTTGGCGGGCTTAGGCTTCTCAAATGCTTTGTTTTTGCCAAGATGCTGGTCATACAGCTTGTTCTTGAAGGATGTGTCTGTGGCCTTGGGGAACATGCACTCCTCTTCGAGGATGGAGAAGATTCCCATGGGCTTGAAAAAAGTGTGAAGAAGTATGTCATTAAGTGATACATTAAGTCAAATTAAGAACAATTAGATATAATTACTAGGGCTGTCAAACGATTCATTTTTTTAATCGTGATTAATCACTGAATTTCTATAGTTAATCGCAATTAATCGCATATTTTATCACATGATTAAAATTCTATTATTTTGCATTTCAAACAGTTTTATTGTTCAAAGTACATATTAACAATCGAAAGACATTTTTACCAGTATATCTTGATTGGGAATCAAATGAATGCAAAGAAAGTTACTTTATGAACTTGATTTTAAGATTTGTAATTATTTATTTACTGTAAACCAAAAAAAAAAGTGTGAATCTGTCATTATTGCACTATTCCTCCAAGTACCTAACTAAAAAACTAAAAATCCCTATCCTTACTAGAGTCAATATAGTGTTTAGTAACTCCTAAATAATGTTGATTACTCACTGATGTCCAGTGATCACCGGTTAATGAGACAGCGTTTGCAGCACTTTGCAGCTGTTCCAGTTGGGCTACTTTCTCCGTGTCGTACAGGCTGTGTATCTGTGAAAACTACTGTCCCCCTCGACGGCAACGAGACAGGTCAGAACATGCCAACCATAGTACGTCTTTAAGACCCGAGTCCTCTATGATGCTGACAGGTCTGCAGTTAGTTGCCACCCGTAGCATCAACGTTAACTGTACTACTATGCTTAGCTCCATAGGTGGTAGCTCAAGCTTGACGTGCTTCAGTGATATTTTAATTCGGCTTTACACAATGTGGCTTTCGACTTGTCTACGCGCCGTCTGGGAGTTTTGGAAAATAACAAGCGCCATTCAGGATTTCATTGCTGCTGTCTTTCTCCATCATACCTGCAGCCTGCAGCAGCAGAAGTGTTATGAGGAAGTGGAGGCTTGATGATAAGTAACGGTGCTGCAAAGGGTCAAAATAGTAGCCTGTTAGGCACGACGCAAAGCCGAGTGAAGTGTAAAATAAATTAATAAATGCCGGCATGCGATTAATGCGATTAAAAAAAATTAATCGCATCGCGTTGGGGTTAACGCTGACAGCCCTAATAATTACCAAATGAAGTGATTACCTTTTCAATGAGCTCAATGCAAGCAGCCAAGTCCATGCCAAAGTCAATGAAATCCCAGATAATACCCTCCTTCTTGTACTCCTCTTGCTCCAGGACAAACATAGTGTGGTTGAAGAACTGTTGCAGTTTCTCATTGGTGAAGTTGATGCACAACTGTTCCAAGGTGTTGAACTGTGATGGGACAAATAATTAGTATAATCTCTCGCAGGGCAATAAGAATGATTCTGTCATGAAAAGTATCAGCCTCTGAATTGTTTGAAATGAAGCTTACGTCAAAGATTTCAAAGCCAGCGATATCCAGGACACCAATGTAGAACTGTCTAGCTTGTTTAGTGTCCAAACTCTGGTTGATACGGACGACCATCCACAAGAACATCCTCTCATAAATAGACTTGGCCAGGGCAGGCACTGCGTTCATCACCTGAATAAAAACAAGGATGTGAGTTGTTTGAAATCAACCGTCAACCATCTTGTAAAATGATGAAATACTGGTATTTTAAATTTTTCTAATGAAATAAATGACACAAAAGATAAACAGAAGTGATACCAGTTTATCTCAATTACCTGAGGTACAGTCTGTCCCTTGGTGACAAACTCATTTCCGACCTTCACTCTGGGATAGCACAGAGCCTTGAGCATGTCAGCAGAGTTCAGACCCAGCAAGTAAGCAACCTTGTCAGCCTCTGAAAATAGTTCAGAGATTTCAATCATGATATGAACAGAAACCAGTGTGATTAAGAACTGTATTACTGTTTTTTTCCCAAGCTATTCACTCTGAGCTGGCATTAAATACTCACCCTCTGTGCCATCAGGCTCAGCCTGCTCCTCACGCTGCTTCTGCTTGAACTTCATGTTACCATGGTGGAGCACAGCACCAGTCATCCTGTAGATGCTCACCTTCTCTTCACCAGTGAAGCCCAGGATATCAATGGCATTCTGAGTTCAAAAGAGGTCCACACAAACATAATCACTTTAGAAAAATGCACTTAAAAGGGCAGTTTTGATGTGGATATATTTAAATATTTGAAAGTAAAAATCACTCACATCAGTTGCTTCAAGCTCAACTTTGTCATCAATGCTGGCCACAGTGATCTGACCCATGCTACACATGGGGAAGTCGTAGGGGTTGGTTGTGATGAGTGCCTGATCTGGAGATCAAAAAAAGGGTGAACGCGTCAGAACATTGGTTTCATATGAAAACAGGTTAAACAATGTGAATCCTCTCAATCTTCTTACCAAGAATCTCAGGGATGTGGCCGGTCATCATCTGGAAGAAGATGTGGTAGCCTCTTTCATCAGAAAGCTGGTATGTCACTCTTGACTTCTCCAGCAGATCTACAAATATTGTTCATAAATTACAGTCTGACCAATTCTCAATTCCAGTCGTTTGTATGTACTATGAGTATTATTACTTACATGTCTCAATATCAGCACTAGCCAGTTTGCCAGTTGTGCCGAAATGGATTCTGATGAATTTACCCTGTTTGGAACAAAGGATTTTTAATGTCCCTCCACATTGGCAATCTGTAACAAGACCTCTTTCATGTGTAGTAATTGTTCCATACTCACAAAACGAGAAGAGTTGTCATTCCTAATAGTTTTGGCGTTACCATAGGCCTCCAGCAGGGGATTGGCAGCAATAATCTGATCCTCCAGTGACCCCTATAATCCAGGTTTAGAATTACAGTCAGAAAATGACTTTATTTTTCCCCCTTGAAAAATATTCTATAGAGGAAGAACCCTGAATTGTAATCATACAGTAAGATACCTTTGATGTGTCCTTCTTTGGTCCACCAACTGCAATTGTTGCAAAGTACTGGATGACACGCTTGGTGTTCACAGTCTTTCCAGCACCAGATTCTCCACTAGGTATAGACATACGTAGACTTTTAAGAATTTGATCAAGATATTTGACTATGTTAAACAAAGTCAACAAATGTAAATGTAACAAACTTACGTGATCAAGACAGACTGGTTCTCCCTATCTGTAAATAAAAACAAAATAATTTACTGTTTTACTGGAACATAAACCCCTTTATACTGATAAATTTTACTTTGTTTGGGTAATGACTTACCAGTAAGCATGAACTGAAAAGCGTTGTCAGAGACAGAGAAGATGTGGGGTGGAGCCTCCATACGCTTCTTGCCTCTATAGGCAGTTACACATTCAGCATCGTACACTGGGAGCCACTTGTAGGGGTTCACGGTGGCACAGAACAACCCAGAGTAGGTCTGAAAGTGATCATAGAGATTTAACAGTTAACTCTGTTTACTTCAAGTTTAGCAATTCACAATAGTTCTTTTCTCATTAGGCAGATTGTCTTACGTAGATCATCCATGCTGCATAACGCTCTTTGAGGTTATACAGCACAGAGGCTTCATTGAGATGGGTCATCATGGCCATGTCCTCAATCTTGTCATACTTGGGAGGGTTCATTGGATAGACGTCATCTTCTTTCACTGTCCTCTCCTGCAACAAGACATCAGACACAATGAGAACTAATCATATTGAATTCCCAGTTGACTCTGACTTCATGATACTAACCTCCTTAGTGTCCAGGACTTCGACGGTGACTTTGCCACCATCTTTCTTGAGGATTTTTGCCTTCAAGTACAGCTCCTTGGCATCGGCCACGTAGCAGGCACTCTTGGCATCAAATGGTGCACTTTGAGCCTCAATTCTCTCCTTTTCTGGCTTACGAAGGTAAACAGCAGCTTTGCCATAAATGGCCATCTCCGCGTCCGTACTCATGGTGGCGGTTTACTTCTGTGAAGTAATTACAAATAAGAGTAAACATATATATATTTTATATTTAGACATTAAAACTAATATATTCTAGCCATATGACTGGAAAGCCCAGAATTATAGAGTCCAATGAAATAATTAACATATACCTATCAAATTGAGTTCTGGGCATCATCACAAGTCAGTAAATCAAACAATAGCAATCTTAGAATGATGGTTTCTCTTCATATCATAGAACAGTTCCTAAATGCCTGGTGTTGTACTAAACATCAACAATATATCAATACCAAAATATCTTTTACATTACTACAAGAGACCTTTAGCTTAGTTAAAGCCTTTCAGACCGTCAGACTGATTGTCTATGCTGTAATTTCATTACGTTGCTCTATAATTTACACACATCGGTTGCATGTCTCCCCCAACCAACAGTTGAACATACCTTATCCTTTCCCCTTGTGAAAAGAATGTTGCACTCCACAATCCTATTGAAAACATCATGGGTTAGTCAGTGCAGGAAACAACCAAACTCAAATTAATTGAAAACTTTGTTCACACATATTACATTGTATAGATATGTAAAAAAAATATATAAATTCCATCTTGTGTCAAAGATGCTCAGAGTGCACTGAATACATACATTCATTCTTGCACTGAACTGCCTTGCACTATATTTATATTTAAATCTTAAATCTTGACTATACTGATATTGCACTATTCTTTCCCTCTCTTCAATTGTTATTGTGTATTTTTTGTAAATTTGTAAATTATATTGTATTGTTATACTGTACACTTAACAGTATTTTTTTTTAATATTTCTTCCTCTCCTTTCTGTTTTTATTCTTTATGTTAAGTGAGCGTTGTACTTTAAGAGCAAAGATTAACCAGAGTCAAATTCCTTGTTTGTTTACGCAAACCTGGCCAATGAAGCTGATTCTGATTCTGATGACATTATATTTAGTTTACAAAATATAATGTCATATAATTTCCAAAATGAGAAATACATCTAAATGGTATGATGTATAGTAGTAGACCACCTCACCACAAGCTGGAACTTCACTCGTCTTCCACCACGCTGTCTAAGGCACCCACATGGACCCCTTATATTCACTCTGGTGTGCTTACAAAGCAGAGGTTGAAGCAGACTTACATGCCAATTATGGTAAGGAAGACAGTTGAGACTTGACACATTTTTTATTGGTTCTATATGTGGAAGAATCCATACCCTGAGTAAGCAGCTTTTGAGTTCTTTTAAAACATTCACCGATGCACACATTTGTTAAAGATTAGGAAATGGTGGTGTTGACACATTTTAAGATGAAGATTACCTTTAAGATGTTTGATGATTGATGATTCATTGACATTCTTTAATTTGAGACTAAATTGTGAGATTTTAAATTTATATGAGGAATTTAAAGTTTGTTATCTGACAGACAGCAAATGCATCAAAGGTAGATGAACATTGACATTATGGTCTTAAATTATTTCATGCTTGCGCTTGTTTGGTAATTTCTTGACTCCTAATAAACATGCTTGTGCTGAGGTGAGTAGAGATGACAAGATGAGATTATTTTTTTATATTTAGAGGAACAGTGGTTTTGGTACTTGTTTTGACATGATGTGATGTTGGGCTTAGTTTTCCAAGCTTTTGGCAACCTTTACTGAAAATGCAAGACAAAAGAACAAAAAATTACTTTTTACACTTGCCTCTTTTTAGTCATGTGAATTGGATTATTATGGGGATTATTATGGTAATCTTTAGTGTGCATATGTAAACATACCCAGATATGACTTACTATGTATTATTTCTAATTAATAAGAAAGCAACATTTTTATTAAATGTAATTATATTTTTAAAATTGCACATTTATTATTGCCTTTTCTAAACTAACTTAACATGATTTTACAGAAATGTCAATGTCTCCTGAAATGTAATTTCAATTCATTCAGGCTCTGAGATGTCTTTTTAAAGGACATTCAGTCTACATTATAGAATGATTAGGATTAAGCAGTCAGAGTGAGCCAGTTGTCTGCTAACTTGGGCTGCGATGTAGAGCATATGCTATCTTCTGTGGACCACATGTGTTAGGGGCCCCTCTTGTCAAGATCGTCTTGTAATTTAAGTGGTTTCAAAAGTTGTCGTGTGAAGGTGAGAGAAGTTGGCATGTCATTAAAGTGAGAGGGTGCAAAGCCTGCTCTGGATTGGTTGAATATTATTAAGCAAAAGAATGCTGTGACCAAAACGGAATATGGCTTAAACATTAGGAAACATACTGTACATACTGTACTGTATGTTGTTACCAGAACATCTTGCCATGCTTTCAGATTTACCCTGGATGTCACAAATTGTCTTTTAGTGGACTACTGATATGCAGATATAATTGATTGAAAATATGTTTGTCTGTTCTGGGAATGATAAAAATGTCCAAAAATTTTCAAAATGTAATTTTCATGCAAATGTACAATTTACACAAGCTACTGTACTGCATGTTAGACGAGAGAGAAACGAAGTAGTGAAATAGTTAGGTCACATCAAGTGTAAGGTACTGTACAGTGAAAATATATCATGCATCTCTTCTAAGATTTCACTGAATAGGATGTTCACTAAATGTTTTGTATTATAAAATTACACACACACACACACACACACACACACACACACACACACACACACACACACACACAGTTTGAAACAATGATTAAAATCTTTCAGGTATGGACTCCTACAATGCTTCTTAGTCCTGTTTTTCATCAAATGTTTAAGATTATTTGATGTTCAGATGACTGTTTGCCCACTAAGGTGGTTGCAGTGAGCACACAGCTGATCGATGTCTCACAGCAAAGCACTCCCCCTTCCAGAGTTTACCTCACTTGGTCAGATGTCAGAGCCATGCTATTTAGACTTAGCCTGACATCGTCATACTCAGATAGTTGCAACGACACCATCAGCTGTGTGTGTGTGTGTGTGTGTGTGTGTGTGTGTGTGTGTGTGTATGTGAGAGAGACGTTACTGTTCGTTACTGTATCTGTCCATCATCATATAAAGCCCGCCTTCACAATTTAATTATTTAATTGGTCCGAACAGATCTTGTTCGAGCATAATTACTCCTCAACGGATCAAGTCCAGACTGAACTTCCCGACCTCGAATGTTGTGGGCGGGGCTAAGTTCGGCTGGCATCCAGGCTAATTTAGGCTACTTTGAAAGAAAAAAAATTATCAAAGCTACTATGTTGACCTTTTAATAACCCAGTCTTAACTGACAAAATTAGCTAATTATAATATGTGGTGGCTCCTAGTTGTTTCCCTCTAAGGGGCAAAAAAACAAAGGAGATGTATTATCTGCTCATCTTGTACAACGCTCGGCCAGCAATACCTCACCCAACATTTTGTGTGCTGCATTGCGCCAACTCAATGTAATTAGATAGGCTAGGTGTCAAAGTCCTGAGAAGGAAGAGAGGTCAGAGGACGCCTGGTGTTGGGGACATTTGAAGCACACAGCAGTTGTTGAAGCTTCTGAAAAACAGTCTGCTGACATGTTGCTGCATTAATATCATCACATTAAGTGGTTCATGTTGGACATTTTAACAGCCACTGTTTTTTTTACATTTCGGAGGCTTTTTTGACGATTATTTTTCGGACGTTTTTGTCGCTTATTTTGATGTTTTTGTCACTTTTTTGTCACTTTTCCCTCGATGCTTTTGTTGTTTTTTGACATTTTACATTTTTTCAGACGTAGCCTATTTGTTGTTGTTTTTGTACATATTTTGATGTTCCTTTTCCTCTGCTGATCATCAGCTATTTTACAGATGAAGAGGAACTTTTGTTGTTTTTGTTTCCAGGAAGTTAAAGAAGATCAGACTTTGGCTTCACCTGCTGGACACTTCACCAAACTGCAGCTCTTCATCATCACTTTCTTCATCATGTCTTTTTTGACGTTTTTGTTGCTTTTTAAACATATCAGTCGCCTTTTCTATGTTTCTGTGGCTTTTTTCTCACATTTTAGTCGCTATTCTTATCATTACGGAACTGGGGGGACTCTGGTTTCTCAGACTCTAGTCCTGCCTTCAGCAGCCAGGGATGGGATTCCAGTTCCTCCCTCGGTATGTGTGGCAGTATCATACCAACCTGTTGATGATAATGTGTTGCAGCGTGTGGGTCTGCTACTGGGAGGACTGGGAGCTTTAACCAAACACTACGAGAGAGAATCTGAGTCTGAATCCATTATTACTGTCTGGGACCTTTCAGGATTCTTACTGGGAATACTGGGACTTCATTAAAACGTTTTTTTTTTAAAAAAAGTTTCTGCTTCTCTCACTTCCCATACTAAAAACAAACAAAGCAAAATTTTAGCAAATATTCTAGTCAAGTCTAACAGCAAGATGAATATGCTACTACTGAGCTGTTTTCAAAAGTCGGACATACACCAATTACATTACTTGGCCGTTTAGTTTTTATAGGAACCAAACCCATCTGGTTCATGTTCTGATATCAGCTCTCACTAAGACACTGGCTGGGTTTACGTTACAGTGACGGCTGGGGGAATATCCGAGGTGTGGCTGGACCATATTCACAACTTAACACCAACCAGTGCTCTGTGATTTTTCATTTGTGTTTTTCATGTCCCCAAAAAAGTGTTATTCAAATCTCACAACTACCTTTGAGAGAAGCAAAGAGATGAAAGTATTACAGACAGAATTTAATATCAACAGTTTAATCTTTATTGTTTCGGCATGAATTATTTCATATTATGTGTTTCGATACAGCCAAACTCTCGTGTGTTTTACTCTGCTGCTTCTTTTCCCTGTAAAAAACACAGAAATGGTTTGTGTGAGTTTGAATAAGTGACAAGGGACAATAATTGTGATCTGTTAATTTTATAGTATTTAAACCTAATGCTTTAAGTATTGTAAATAATCTGCTCTAACATATCGACAGATATACATCAAAAAATAATTGCTTTGTTGGTTATTTTTCACTAAACTGAGGTATGTATTTACCTTGCCAGAGTCACGGCTCTT
Organism: Sander lucioperca; assembly: GCF_008315115.2. Taxonomy (NCBI): domain Eukaryota; kingdom Metazoa; phylum Chordata; class Actinopteri; order Perciformes; family Percidae; genus Sander; species Sander lucioperca. Next base: position 10,938,573 of record NC_050189.1, read on the forward strand.
TGCCCTCAGCTTGTTGACCTGGGACTCTGCGATGTCAGCGCGCTCCTCAGCCTCCTCCAGCTCATTCTGAACCTTCCTGCACTTGGACAGATGAGTGTTGGCCTGCTCCTCCTGAAATACAAGACATAGAAAAAAATGTTCAAAAAGATCCATAGTACTACTGTACATTAAAATAACTACGATATATTGTCAAACTTTCAGTGTTGAAAATGTATGTTTTGTCCTTACCGCCTCCTCAGCCTGCCTCTTGTAGGCCTTGACCTTCAGCTGCAATTTGTCAACCAGATCCTGCAGCCTGCCAACGTTTTTCTTGTCCTCCTCAGTCTGTAATAGGCAATATAGATTTGCATGTGTATTTTTAATGGTAAATATATTAGATCATTGTTGTACTGTACATGGTAGCTATCAAAGTGACTGTACCTGATAGGTGAGCTCCTTCACCCTCCTCTCATATTTGCGGACACCCTTAATGGCATCTGCTCCGCGTCTCTGCTCAGCCTCAACCTCTGCCTCCAGTTCACGCACCTTCAAAAAAGAAGACAATAAGTATCCGTCTTTCTTTTCCAAAAGTCTTGCTTCAGTTGTGCAAATTCTTAACGTGACTTTCATACCCTGGACTCGAGTTTCTGGAGCTGTTTCTTGCCACCCTTCATGGCCAGGTTCTCAGCCTCATCCAGGCGGTGCTGCAGGTCCTTAACAGCGACCTCCAGGTTCTTCTTCATCCTCTCCAGGTGAGCGCTGGTATCCTGCTCCTTCTTCAGCTCCTCAGCCATCATAGCAGCCTAGAAGAGACAGCATACAATGTTAATGAGAAATATCTTGAACATATTGGAGTGAAAGGAAGAACAAATGAAATGTAAACCTACATCAGTGATGGCCTTCTTGGCCTTGTCCTCTGCATTTCTTGCTTCCTGAACAGTGTCATCCACTTCACTCTGGACCTGGACCAGGTCAGACTCAAGCTTCTTCTTGGAGTTCAGAAGGCTTGTGTTCTAAAAGGCAAAAAAAAGCCACTATAGTCATTACATGCCTGATTTTCACGTTATTTAATTGTCATTAGATTTTTGAATTGAAGAAATGATTGGGCTTGTTCACCTGAGAGTGCAGAAGTCCAACACGCTCACTGGCATCCACCAGCTCCTGCTCAGCAACTTTGCGACCTCTCTCTGTCTGTTCCAGAGCAGCTCTAAGTTCCTCGATTTCAGCTACCATCAGACCGTTCCTGCGATCCACCATAGCAGCTTGTTCCTTGAAGTCTTCCTGTGCTCTGACAGCATCATCAAGGTGCAGTTGTGCATCCTAGTGAAAAAACACCAGGAAAATATTCACATGAATGCCAAAATGTACCTGCACTGACCATAGTCCGTGCAACAACTCTTTGTCTAACAATACCTTCAGCTGCGCCTGCACATTCCTCAGCTGCTTCTGGGACTCAGCAGCCTGGCGATTGGCGTGGCTCAGCTGAATCTCCATCTCATTCAGGTCTCCCTCCATCTTCTTCTTGATTCTCAGGGCATCGTTTCTGCTCCTGACCTCAGAATCCAGAGTGCTCTGCATGGAGTCAATCACCCTCTGGCTGTTCCTCTTGATCTGCTCCATCTCCTCATCTTTCTCTGCCAGCTTCCTGTCCACCTCACCCTTAATCTGGTTGAGCTCCAGCTGGACACGCAGGATCTTTGACTCTTCGTGTTCCAGAGTTCCCTAATGATATCAAAGAATTAAATATTAATCTTTGCCTTTAAACCTTTTCTTGTATATGTGTCTATGATTAAGATTTTTTTTTCAGAAGATTTCCTCGAGAAAAAAAGTACCTCAGCCTCTTCAAGAGCCGTCTGGATCTCAGCCTTCTCGGTCTCCACCTGCTTCTTGGACTTCTCCAGCTCATGGATGCTCTTGCCAGTCTCACCAATCTGTTCAGTCAGATCTGAGATCTCCTCTGTAGAGAGATACATTTTATATTGTTAAGCCTTACAATGTAAAATAAAAACACTTTATTCTAACACAATTGAATACAATGTAAGAAATACAAGTGATGAATACAATGTAGCTGTTACATAAAGTAGAACTGACGTTGCAGGTTCTTGTTTTCCCGCTTCATGGTCTCCAGCTGATCCAGAGATTCCTCATAAGAGTTCTTCATCTTGAACAGCTCAGTGCTGAGAGAACGAGCCTCCTTCTGTGCTCCCTCGAGCTCGGCCTGACCCTCCTCGAACTTCTGTTTCCACTCTGCCAACACCTGAATAACATAATAAAATTCAGTTGGTTATGTAGCAATATGGGGACAAATAAATATATGTTTAATTTTTTTGTATGGCTTGGCCACACAAAGTAAACAATGCTACCTTGTCAAAGTTCCTCTGCTTCTTGTCCAGGTTGGCAGCCAGCCCATTGGCCCTCTCCACATCAATCATGAGGTCCTCCACCTCACTCTGGAGCCTCTGTTTGGTTTTCTCAAGAGAAGCACACTTGGAGTTCACTGCCTCAATCTGCTCCTCAGCCTCCTGAAGACGCTGAGCCAGCTTTTTCCTGTTTGAAAAGGATGAGATTTGTTTTCCACTGAAACTACTTTTTTCCAGATATTTTTTCATGAATGAAATACAAATTATTACATAGTCTCAGAACCTAGATGAATATAACAAAGCACTGCTTTAATCTAAAATGTTATTTTCGTAATAAGATACTAAATACAAACAATTGAAAATTGTTGTTTCGAACATTTGGTTAAATGCAAGTACTGTATTTGAGTTATGCTAAAATGCTACACTTCTGAACTGGCCATTGAATTGTTTGAATGTTACTCACTTGGACTCCTCAAGCTCCTCAGTGCGCTGGATAGCATCAGTTTCATACTTAGTTCTCCACTGAGCCACCTCACCGTTGGCCTTGGACATTCCACGCTGCAGCTCAGCCTTGGCCTCCTGCTCCTCCTCAAACTGCTCCCTCAGCAGATCACAGTCATGGCGGGCTGATTGCAGTCCATGGGCAAGAGCATTCTTGGCCTGGTGTAAGAAATATGATTGAATTTACAAAATTCCTTAATCCCAAACTAATAATACCAATACACACTCACTTAATGGTTTCTTACCTTAACCTCCTCTTCAATCTGTCTCTTCAGCTCCTCAATCTGCTGTGTGAATGCCTGTTTGCCTCTGGTCAGCTGGGAGACAAGAGCTTCTTTCTCTTCAACTTGACGGCTGAACTCACCTTGTGTGAAAGATGTCACGATACGTTAGTTTTTGTCATGTTTCTTAATAATATACACAGCAGATCATTCAGTTTAAAAGTTTTAGATACCATTTTCTGTCAGGAGACGTGCTTTCTGTGCATTTGAGTCATTGACTTGACGGACATTTTCATCATTCTTGGTCTTCAGTTCGCTGAGTTGGTCCTCTAGAGTACGGCACAACTTTTCAAGATTTCCCTGATGAGTAAATAAGAGATGAGATCAGTGATCAGATTTTATTTATAATATTTATTACATTATTTACTATGCTGGTGTTGTTAATAAAATAGCATGTAATGCATTGTGTACCTTTGCTTTAGCAACAGCCTCCATGTTGCTGGAGAGGTCATCAATCTCCATCTTGTATTCACTCTTTTCCTTCTCAAGCTTCTGCTTTACACGCTGGAGGTTGTCGATCTGCTCTCCCAGCTCAGCAACGCTGTCGGCCTGCTTCTTGCGAAGAGCAGCAGCGGTGGCTTCATGCTGCAGAGTGGACTCCTCAAGATCACGACGGAGCTTCTGGAACTCGGCTTCACGCTTCTTGTTCATCTCAATCTGAGCAGCAGTGGCACCGCCGGCCTCCTCCAGCCTCTCACTGATCTCCTCAAGTTCCCTGGAGAGGTCAGCTCTCTGCTTCTCAACCTTGGCACGAGCAGCACGCTCAGCCTCAATCTCCTCCTCCAGTTCCTCAATACGAGCCTGTTGAATATAGATGTGATGTCTTTCAGTAAACTTTCACTTTTAATACACAAAGTTGGGAACACAATGCAGAAATGTTTCGTGTAATGCCATATGTCACCTGGAGCTCCTTGATCTTCTTCTGAAGCTGAGCACCCAGTGACTGCTCATCTTCAATCTTGCTAAGGAGCTGACTGATTTCAAAGTCCTTCCTGTGAGAATTATAGATAAAGTACATAGAGTTCATGCAGTTGACCACAATTTTTAAAAGAAGGGTTGTTCAAAATTCAAAAATGACGTTACTTTTTGATCTTCTCATCAGACTGCTGCTTGTCATTCTCAAGATCCATTATGGATTCCTGGGCCAGTTTCAGATCACCCTCGAGCTTTCTCTTGGCTCTCTCAAGGTCCATACGGAGCTTCTTCTCTTGCTCCAGAGAACCCTCAAGCTAAGAAATAAGATGAGTTTTTAACCATCACATTTAAGAAGAATGCTCTTGCGCTGCCAATCCAAGAGACTTTGTAAACTTACATCATCCACTTGCTGCTCAAGCTTGGTCTTGGCCTTGGTCAGAGTGTTGACTTTGTCTTCCTCTGCCTGCAGGTCATCAAGAGTCTGCTGATGAGCCTCCTGAAGGGCTTTCTTTTCCTTGGTCAGCTTAGCAATGCTCTCATCTTGAGAGGCCATCTCCTCAGTCAGGTTCTTAACCTAAGTGTGCAAGAAAAATCTTGTCTTTAAACTGTCATCATTATAATCTTACTTGATCTGCTGGACAGATTATTATTTACCAACCTTGTTCTCTGTGGCATGTTTCTCTTTTTCCACTTTGGCCAAGGTAAGCTCCAGGTCATCAATATCCTTCTTGAGCTCAGAGCATTCATCCTCCAGCTTTCTCTTCTTGGCAGTGAGCTCAGCATTGATTTCCTCTTCATCCTCCAGTCTCTCGGTTGTCTCTTTGAGTTTGGCCTCGAGCTGAATCTTACTCTTGATAAGTCCCTCGCATCTCTCTTCAGCATCATTCAGATTCTCTGATTCCTAGTTAATTTTCCGAAAATAGACGTTAGCACTTTAACATTAAAAAACATGAAAAAGCAGAACTGTCCGTTTGTGTGTACTTACAGATGCTACTTGCAGCTGCAGATCATTCTTCTCCTGCAGAAGGGACACCATCTTCTCCTCCAGTTCCTTCTTCTTGGCCAGGGCAGCAGCCAAGTCAGTGGTCATCTTTTCATAGTTCTCCTTCATAGCTGCCAGCTCCTTCTCAGTTTCAGCACTCTTCAGCAGAGGCTTGATCTTGTAGTACACCTTCATCCATGGCCAGTGTTTGACATTCATGAATGAGCGGACATTGTACTGGATGGTATATACAGCATCCCTGTTGAAAAGAAGTTGCTGTTAGGGACAAAGTTATTCCTCATTATTCATTCCATGGCTGTGCACTCAAAATTGTTGTTTTCAACATGCCTCATCGCTGTCATCTTCACAAACTCTTTTCTCATGAGGTAAGCACGGCACAAAGCCTGAGTCATGGTGACCAGAGATGCCAGTTTTTCATCTCTCATCTCCTCTAGGACACCCAGCAGACCGGCCTTGAAGAACACCTGATCAAAGAGAAAAGAGAAATTGACTTCATGTCTGCACTATACACTATTCTAAACATTAAACCAGAAATGACTCAGAGAGCATGTACCCCACACAATTATATGAATGTCTTATATTATTTAGAAAACTTTTTTTTATCTTCATCAGGATCAGGATATGTAGCAAAACATCACAGACAGTGAAACACAATTATTCAAAATGGCTGATGGCAGCTGTGCTTTTTTCTAGGAAACTTCAATCCTGTATAGGCACTTTTACTAGTTTTTTACACTCACTTGGTGCACAAGTGAAAATGTAACCTGCCTTATCAATGGCCACATGGTGGCACAATTTCTCTATTTCTATCCTTTACTCCAGGGGTCTTCAATGTTTTTTAGCCAAAGATCCCTTAACTGAGAGAGAGAGAGACGGAGCAGGGACCCCCTACTACATATATTGTATAAAATGACGTTGCATATTAAACTGGGCCTACAATAACATGTAGGGCGGCCTAAAGCCTTTATGCATACCTTTTTGCATAGAATATTAAGCTATTAAATAGCCTAATAATTGTTGGCATGATTTTATAAATCATGTTTTTATGTTAAAACATTCATGTGGCACAGTGGATTAATTCATGAATTAACTATCTGTTGATGGCTATCTTAGTGACTACCTTACCAATACGCCCATAAGCCTATCAACAGTGGGGATTTATGTTTGCTAATAATAGGACATTTTCATTTTTGAAAACTTTCAAAAATTTACAATAATTTGGCAGACCCCCTGTATTGACTCTGAGTATCCCCTAGGGGTCCTGGACCCCCTGTTGAAGATCCCTGCTTTACTCGTTCAGTGGCCTAATTTCCCATTACAAAAAATAAAATTGTGTAAGACTTTAAGATACTCTTTTTATTTAACAGACAAAATGCACTGACCATCATTGGAAAGTACCACTAAAGTATATTAATGCAATCAAGGGGCTTACCTTGGTGTGTCCGAATTTGTACTCATCATGATTAACATCAATTGACCCAAGCAGCTTCTCTGAAGCCTTCTTGTTGTCAATGAACTGGCCCTCGGGGATGACACTGGCATTCAGCACCTTGTACCTTTTTATGAGAGTTAATGGTCAGTGTGAGCATTTTCTTTTAATTATCTATCAAAGTTATTTAAATATCCATTGATACCTCTGCTTGAAGTCAGCATAGAGAATTCTGCTGGGGAAACCTTTTCTGCAGATTCTGATACCCTCCAGCACACCGTTACACCTGAGCTGGTGGATGACCAGGAAGTTCTCCATCAGACCTGCAAAAAATACATTTCTTAATTACTTCCTTGAGTAAATAGTTAGGCTCTAAAATTAAGTAAACCATACCAACAAAACAAATCACTCCTCAAAGAATCTCTTGAGATGAAGTTTTCTATGTACCTGGAGTCTTTGACTCATTGGGAATCAGGCAACGCACAAAGTGAGGATGGGTGCTCCTCAAGTTAGTCATCAGCTTGCCCAAGTTCTCCTGTAGATCCAGAATGGTGAGTTATATCATGCACATAACTGAGTTTGAGCATACATTGAGATACTGTATTTGAGATAAGTTTGCAATGTTAAACCTTACCCTAAACTGTGAAGACACAGTCTGCATAGAACCACCCTTCTTCTTGCCACCCTTCTTTGCACCACCAGTTTCTGTAAATGTTTATATATAGACATGTTATGTTAGAATGTGACATATCATTTACATGAGCACATGCTACAGTTAGTTACAAAATATACAGTATAACCTTAAAATGTGTTTTAGTCTACTGTAGTTACTATCATACCCTCAACGACGGGAGGAAACAGAACAGCCAGCAGTTTCACTGGGGATTTCTGGTACAGCTGAATGACCGACTCATTCAGTGGATCCTTGTTCTTGTCCAGCCAGCCAGCGATATTGTAGTCCACAGTACCGGCGTAGTGCACCAGGGAGAAGTGGGCCTCAATCTTGCCTTTGGCGGGCTTAGGCTTCTCAAATGCTTTGTTTTTGCCAAGATGCTGGTCATACAGCTTGTTCTTGAAGGATGTGTCTGTGGCCTTGGGGAACATGCACTCCTCTTCGAGGATGGAGAAGATTCCCATGGGCTTGGAAAAAGTGTGAAGAAGAATGTCATTAAGTGATACATTAAGTCAAATTAAGAACAATTAGATATAATTACCAAATGAAGTGATTACCTTTTCAATGAGCTCAATGCAAGCAGCCAAGTCCATGCCAAAGTCAATGAAATCCCAGATAATACCCTCCTTCTTGTACTCCTCTTGCTCCAGGACAAACATAGTGTGGTTGAAGAACTGTTGCAGTTTCTCATTGGTGAAGTTGATGCACAACTGTTCCAAGGTGTTGAACTGTGATGGGACAAATAATTAGTATAATCTCTCGCAGGGCAATAAGAATGATTCTGTCATGAAAAGTATCAGCCTCTGAATTGTTTGAAATGAAGCTTACGTCAAAGATTTCAAAGCCAGCGATATCCAGGACACCAATGTAGAACTGTCTAGCTTGTTTAGTGTCCAAACTCTGGTTGATACGGATGACCATCCACAAGAACATCCTCTCATAGATAGCCTTGGCCAGGGCAGGCACTGCGTTCATCACCTGAATAAAAACAAGGATGTGAGTTGTTTAAAATCAACCATCAACCATCTTGTAAAAATGGAATACTGGTATTTTAAATTTGTCTAATGAAATAAATGACACAAAGGATAAACAGAAGTGATACCAGTTTATCTCAATTACCTGAGGTACAGTCTGTCCCTTGGTGACAAACTCATTTCCGACCTTCACTCTGGGATAGCACAGAGCCTTGAGCATGTCAGCAGAGTTCAGACCCAGCAAGTAAGCAACCTTGTCAGCCTCTGAAAATAGTTCAGAGATTTCAATCATGATATGAACAGAAACCAGTGTGATTAAGAACTGTATTACTGTTTTTTTCCCAAGCTATTCACTCTGAGCTGGCATTAAATACTCACCCTCTGTGCCATCAGGCTCAGCCTGCTCCTCACGCTGCTTCTGCTTGAACTTCATGTTACCATGGTGGAGGATAGCACCAGTCATCCTGTAGATGCTCACCTTCTCTTCACCAGTGAAGCCCAGGATATCAATGGCATTCTGAGTTCAAAAGAGGTCCACACAAACATAATCACTTTAGAAAAATGCACTTAAAAGAGCAGTTTTGATGTGGATATATTTAAATATTTGAAAGTAAAAATCACTCACATCAGTTGCTTCCAGCTCAACTTTGTCATCAATGCTGGCCACAGCAATCTGACCCATGCTACACATGGGGAAGTCGTAGGGGTTGGTTGTGATGAGTGCCTGATCTGGAGATCAAAAAAAGGGTGAACGCGTCAGAACATTGGTTTCATATGAAAACAGGTTAAACAATGTGAATCCTCTCAATCTTCTTACCAAGAATCTCAGGGATGTGGCCGGTCATCATCTGGAAGAAGATGTGGTAGCCTCTTTCATCAGAAAGCTGGTATGTCACTCTTGACTTCTCCAGCAGATCTACAAATATTGTTCATAAATTACAGTCTGACCAATTCTCAATTCCAGTCGTTTGTATGTACTATGAGTATTATTACTTACATGTCTCAATATCAGCACTAGCCAGTTTGCCAGTTGTGCCGAAATGGATTCTGATGAATTTACCCTGTTTGGAACAAAGGATTCTTAATGTCCCTCCACATTGGCAATCTGTAACAAGACCTCTTTCATGTGTAGTAATTGTTCCATACTTACAAAACGAGAAGAGTTGTCATTCCTAATAGTTTTGGCGTTACCATAGGCCTCCAGCAGGGGATTGGCAGCAATAATCTGATCCTCCAGTGACCCCTATAATCCAGGTTTAGAATTACAGTCAGAAAATGACTTTATTTTCCCCCTTTGAAAAATATTCTATAGAGGAAGAACCCTGAGTTGTAATCACACAGTAAGATACCTTTGATTCGTCCCTCTTCGGTCCACCAACTGAGATTGTTGCAAAGTACTGGATGACACGCTTGGTGTTCACAGTCTTTCCAGCACCAGATTCTCCACTAGGTATAGACATAGACTTTTAAGAATTTGATCAAGATATCTGACTATGTTAAACAAAGTCAACAAATGTAAATGTAACAAACTTACGTGATCAAGACAGACTGGTTCTCCCTATCTGTAAATAAAAAACAAGATCATTTACTGTTTTACTGCAACATAAACCCCTTTATACTGATAAATTCTACTTTGTTTGGGTAATGACTTACCAGTAAGCATGAACTGAAAAGCGTTGTCAGAGACAGAGAAGATGTGGGGTGGAGCCTCCATACGCTTCTTGCCTCTATAGGCACTTACACATTCAGCATCGTACACTGGGAGCCACTTGTAGGGGTTCACGGTGGCACAGAACAACCCAGAGTAGGTCTGAAAGTGATCATAGAGATTTAACAGTTAACTCCATGTTTCATACAAGTTTAGCAATTCACAATGTTTTTTTTTCTCATTAGGCAGATTGTCTTACGTAGATCATCCATGCTGCAAAACGCTCTTTGAGGTTATACAGCACAGAGGCTTCATTGAGATGGGTCATCATGGCCATGTCCTCAATCTTGTCATACTTGGGAGGGTTCATTGGGAAGACTTCATCTTCTTTCACTGTCCTCTCCTGCAACAAGACATCAGACACAATGAGAACTAATCACATTGAATTCCCAGTTGACTCTGACTTCATGATACTAACCTCCTTAGTGTCCAGGACTTCGACGGTGACTTTGCCACCATCTTTCTTGAGGATTTTTGCCTTCAAGTACAGCTCCTTGACATCAGCCACGTAGCAGGCACTCTTGGCATCAAATGGTGCAGTTTGAGCCTCAATTCTCTCCTTTTCTGGCTTACGAAGGTAAACAGCAGCTTTGCCATAAATGGCCATCTCCGCGTCCGTACTCATGGTGGCGGTTTACTCCTGCAAGAAGTAAATATTGTAGTGAAGTAATTACAAATAAGAGTAATGTATATATATATATATATATATATATATATATATATATATATATATATATATATATATATATATAATTTTATATTTAGACATTAAAACTAATGTATTCTAGCCATATGACTGGAAAGCCCAGAATGAAAGAGTCCAATGAAATAATTAACATATACCTATCAAATTGAGTTCTGGGCATCATTACAAGTCAGTAAGTCAAACAATAGCAATCTTAGAATGATGGTTTCTCTTCATATCATAGAACAGTTCCTAAATGCCTGGTGTTGTACTAAACATCAACAATATATCAATACCAAAATATTCTTTACATTATTACAAGAGACCTTTAGCTTAGTTAAAGCCTTTCAGACCGTCAGGCAGATTGTCTCTTGCTTTATAATTTACATTGTAACATAACATCTGTTGCATGTCTCTCCATCCAGAGAGAGAGATTCATGCTCAGTTTCTCTTCCTGAGGTTTCTTCTGTTTCTCCCCATTAAAGGGGTCATCTGTACAGATTGTAAAGCCCCTCGAGACAAATTTGTGATATTAGGTTATATCAAAAAAATTTACTTGACTTGGCTGATGGTTGTTAGGTTTTACGTTTTGTCCTAATTGGATGCAAAACACCTAAGGTCACGGATTAAACACACAAATACTCAAAATAAAAGTTGTACATACCTTATCCTTTCCCCTTGTGAAAAAAATGTTGCACTCCACAATCCTATTGAAAACATCATGGGTTAGTCAGTGCAGAGATACGTAAAAAAATATATAAATGTCAGATGCACAGAGTGCATTGAATACATACATTCATTCTTGCACTGAACTGCCTTGCACTATATTTATATTTAAATCTTAAATCTCGACTATACTGATATTGCACTATTCTTTCCCTCTCTTCAATTGTTGTTGTATATTTTTTGTAAATTTGTAAATTCTATTGTATTGTTATACTGCATACTTAATTTCTTACTGTCCTTTCTGTTTTTATTCTTTATGTTAAGTGAGTGTTGTACTTTAAGAGCAAAGATTAACCGGAGTCAAATTCCTTGTTTGTTTACGCAAATCTGGCCAATAAAGCTAATTCTGATTCTGATGACATTATATTTAGTTTACAAAATATAATGTCATATAATTTCCAAAATGAGAAAAACATCTAAATGGTACAATGCATAGTAGTAGACCACCTCACCACAAGCTGGAACTCCACTCGCCTTCCACCACACTGTCAAAGGCACCCACATGGACCCCTTATATTCACACTGGTGTGCTTACAAAGCAAAAACAGACTTACTGTACATGCCAATTATGGTAAGGGTGACAGCTGAGTCTTGACACATTTTTTGCTGGTTCTATATTTGGGAGAATCCATATCCTAAGTAAGCAGGTTTTGAGTTCTTTTAAAACATTCACATATGAATATTTCATTTTTTAATTAAAGATTATAATAGGAAATGGTAGTGTTGACACATTTTAAGATGAAGATTACCTTTAAGATGTTTGATGATTGATAATTGATTGATTGACATTCTTTAACTTGAGACTATGTTGTGAGATTTTAAATTTATATGAGGAATTTAAAGTTTGTTATCTGACAGACAGCAAATGCATCAAAGGTAGATGAACGTTGACATTATGGTCTTAAATTATTTCATGCTTGCGCTTGTTTGGTAATTTCTTGACTCCTAATAAACATGCTTGTGCTGAGGTGAGTAGAGATGACAAGATGAGATTAGTTTTTTATATTTAGAGCAACAGTGGTTTTGGTACTTGTTTTGACATGATGTGATGTTGGGCTTAGTTTTCCAAGCTTTTGGCAACCTTTACTGAAAATGCAAGACAAAAGAACAAAAGATTACTTTTTACACTTGCCTCTTTTTAGTCATGTGAATTGGATTATTATGGGGATTATTATGGCAATCTTTAGTGTGCATATGTAAACATACCCAGATATGACTTACTATGTATTATTTCTAATTAATAAGAAAGCAACATTTTTATTAAATGTAATTATATTTTTAAAATTGCACATTTATTATTGCCTAACTTAACATGATTTTACAGAAATGTCAATATCTCCTGAAATGCAATTTCAATTCATTTAGGTGAGAGATGTCTTTTTAAAGGACATTCAGTCTACATTATAGAATGATTAGGATTAAGCAGTCAGAGTGAGCCAGTTGTCAGTTAACTTGGGGTGCGATGTAGAGCATATGCTATCTTCTGTGGACCACATGTGTTAGGGGCCCCTCTTGTCAAGATCCATCTTGTAATTTGAGTGGTTTCAAAAATTGCTGTGTGAAGGTGAGAGAAGTGTCTTTAAAGTGGGAGGGTGCAAAGCCTGCTTTGGATTGGTTGAATATTATTAAGCAAAAGAATGCGTTGACCAAAACAGAATATGACTTTAAACATTAGGAAACATACTGTACAGTGTTACCAGAAAATCTTGCCATTCTTTGAGATTTGCTCTGGATGTCACAAATTGTCTGTTAGTGGACCATTGATACACAGATATAATTGATTGAAAATATGTTTGTCTGTTCTGGGAATGATCAAAATGCCCAAAAAGAATATTAAAAATGTAATTTATACGCAAATGTACAATTTACACAAGCTACTGTACTGCATGTTAGACGAGAGAGAAACAAAGTAGTGAAATAGTTAGGTCACATCAAGTGTAAGGTACTGTACAGTGAAAATACATCATGCATCTCTTCTAAGATAGCATGTTCACTAAATGTTTTGTGTAATACAATATCACACACACACACACACACACAGTTTGAAACAATGATTAAAATCTTTCAGGTATGGACTCCTACAATGCTTCTTAGTCCTGTTTTTCATCAAATGTTTAAGATTATTTGATGTTCAGATGACTGTTTGCCCACTAAGGTGGTTGCAGTGAGCACACAGCTGATCGATGTCTCACAGCAAAGCACTCCCCCTTCCAGAGTTCACCTCACTTGGTCAGATGTCAGAGCCATGCTATTTAGACTACTTTGAAAGAAAAAAAATGATCAAAGCTACTATTTTGTTTTCGTTATAATTTATGCTCACCAAACATGATGATTATGGAAATAATTACTGCATTCAAACAAGTGACCTTTTAATAACCCAGTCTTAACTGATAAAATTAGCTAATTAATTAAAATAGTTGTTTCCCTCTAAGGGGCAAAAAACAAAAGTGATGTATTATCTGCTCATCTTGTACAACACTCGGCCAGCGTTGAGAGCAAGCCCATGAATCAATCAGTTTTGTTTGTTTGGTTTTACGGTTTCTTTTAATACCTCTCCTAATATTTTGTGTGCTGCATTGCGCCAACTCAATGTAATTAGATAGGCTAGGTGTCAAAGTCCTGAGAAGGAAGAGAGGTCAGAGGACGCCTGGTGTTGGGGACATTTGAAGCACACAGCAGTTGTTGAAGCTTCTGAAAAACAGTCTGCTGACATGTTGCTGCATTAATATCATCACATTAAGTGGTTCATGTTGGACATTTTAATAGCCACTGTTTTTTTATTTTTTGGACGTTTTTGTCGCTTATTTTGATGTTTTTGTCACTTTTTTGTCGCTTTTCCCTCGATGCTTTTGTTGTTTTTTGACATTTGACATTTTTTCAGACGTAGCCTATTTGTTGTTGTTTTTGGACATATTTTGATGTTCCTTTTCCTCTGCTGATCATCAGCTATTTTACAGATGAAGAGGAACTTTTGTTGTTTTTGTTTCCAGGAAGTTAAAGAAGATCAGACTTTGGCTTCAGCTGCTGGACACTTCACCAAACTGCAGCTCTTCATCATCACTTTCTTCATCATGTCTTTTTTGATGTTTTTGTTGCTTCTTAAACGTATATCAGTCGCTTTTTCTATGTCTCTGTGGCTTTTTTTTCTCACATTTTAGTCGCTATTCTTCTCATTATTGACGCCTACACTTCCCATAACGGCACTGGGGGGACTTGGGTTTCTTAGACTCTAGTCCACTCTCGCTGTAAAAAGCTGTGCAGCTTCAGGTTTATGGACCTGCTCTGCTGTGGAGATGCTGTGGCAGATGTGACGCGCTTGTGCTCCGTGTATTTCTGCCGTAGTTTTGGTTTTCCACCTCCAATGTAGAGCAGCGTACAGTCACTTCCCTAAACTTTCTCTCATTCAGAGCCCAGAGTCTCAAACAGGGCTCTGAGTCTGTCAGAAGGTCTGAGATCTACCGTATCAGCAGAGAAATAATGCACAGCAGACTATGGTGCTGGTAGATTAATTTTTGAAATATTTTTTTCAGAAAACGTTATATAACTTTATTTTTCTCAAAATGTCACGACTCCAAATCTCAGAGAACACAGATGGGATATATTTTGATTGTGCGCAAGTTTTGAACATGAGCAGAAATCTTGCTCAAACATCTGAAATATTACAATCCAGGGGTTTATTAATTCATTAACATGAATTAATGTATCATTGAGGTGAATAATTGTCATATGGACATTTTACCTTTAAACACTGTTTGTTGCTACCCCCCTTAATTTACTCTTCGCGGTCAAATTTGACCGGACAGTTTTAACAGCTCTTATTTTAACATAAATACCAATAAAAATGACAAAGTATTTTTAATAGAACATTTATTGTAAAAAGAACCTTATTAGAACATTAACATCTACAACGTGTGTGTGTGTGTGTGTGTGTGTGTGTGGGTGTTTCTGTGTGTGCGAACATTGGTAGTTCACATGCACAAGTGGCAACATGACAACATGAACTGACAACATGAACTGTGTGTGTGTGTGTGTGTGTGTGTGTGTGTGTGTGAGAGAGAGAGAGAGTGTGGGTGTATGTGTGTGTGTCTGTTTGTGTGTGTGTGGGTGTGTTGATTGTTTATTTTGGAAGGTGTGGTTCACATTGGGAGAGAAGTAAACCAAAAAAGGGTGACCAAGTTAAATCACTCAAGATTCTAAGAAAGAAGTCACAATGAATTGTGTGTTCAGATGCCTTTTGTGAAGGATATCATAAGGTCTTGAGGCAATCTGATAAAAAATGCCATATTTATGGTACAGGGAATGTGTAAATCGGTCATTTTTGACCGGAACAGTGTTAGGAGGTTAAGGAGGTTACTTCCCCAAAAAAAGATGCAAAAGAGGAGGGAGGAGTAAACTATGCCTAGGCTACATGTGTGCTGACTCAGATATAATTAAAAAAGTCGATCCAAAGGAGAATAAATAATTGAAAGCAATACAGAATGCCTGAGAGCATTACTGCAATATTTTCCATTATGTTTTTATATTTGGATTGTAATCTACGTATCCCTTTACATAAATATATTTTCAGCATAAATTGATGTAGAAAAAGGTAGAATAGGTGCATAAACATTCACCAGAATGCAGGAAATGAAGTGTTTAATGCTCAACATTTTCGTGGGGTGGTCCCACAGACCCCCCCATTATAAGTCACCACACAGATCTGGAAACAAAACCATGTCCTTTGGGTTGCCAGGCCAGTTATGATTAGGCCAAATGTTGGTGCCATCTAACTAAGATCTACAAACTGGAAGCTAAAATGAACATACACCGGCTATTAACAAGCTGAGCAAGCCAATGGCTGTTTTGCATTGCATTGAGTTTATTTAAATGGGTCCTTCAAAAATTGCTCTTGAGAAATGTCATGTTTGTTGTTCCCCTAAACTGACCATAATGGATTATTGCATTAAATGTAGATGGAGTTTAAAGTTGTCAGTGTGTCTGCTCCTCACTTTCCCTCTCTGTCTCCTCAACAGGAACATTTGTAGTGAATGTGACCCAGACCTCCTATCAGGCAGAGGAGAACCACGACATCACACTGGAGTGGACCTTCACAACCAACCCTCACAGTTCCTCCAACTCTCTTTATATCTTCTGTGAACTGTTAACTGATCTCAGACCCTCAGTCCTGTTTCATCTCCATGAAGGAGTTGAGGTCCCAGAGTCTCAGGATGAACAGTTAACAGGACGAGTCCAGTGGGACAAAGACGTCCTCAGAGAAGGACGACTCAGACTTCATGTGTCCAGACTCAGGACTGAAGACTGGGACTGTCTTTCTTTGGCATTATGCAAAAGAAATTCTGTGCTAAATGTCTGTGCTAGCCGCTAGTAAATGCTACTTGGGCTGCGTTACATAGCAACCACTTCAGTATGTGTGGGAAGCCAGCCCAGGAGGGCCTACTTTATTGTGAACATGATTATTTATTAAAGTCTATTTAAATTAAATTGGAATGTGACTATATTTAATAATTTTATACTGTACTTATTGACCGTTTTATAAAAGCAATAGCTCACTTCAGTCCATTGTATGTGATTATATCACAGCTAAGAGGAAATCCTTACACTTCCTTCTTTTATAAACATCATTCACATGAATGAAACAGATGTGTTTGGTCTCTTTACAGCAGCGAGGGATCGGCCTGAACCTGAGACACCAAACACAACAAGTCCACCACAACCAGAGAGTCGGGGAAGGATTGACCTCTTATATTTACTGTTGGAACTGTTTAGAATATCATTCGGTCCACTGTTGCTTTTTTCCCTGTATGTTTTGTTTCATTGTTACTTGTCATTAAAAAAATGAGAAATCAACATCCCTACTTAAAGAAAAGATACAGGTCAGCAGGGACATCAGTGGCTACAGTTTAATCAACAACTTGAATGAGATAAAACTGCTTGCATGTTACAATTTGATTAATCTGAAACACATCTTTCTTTTATATTCTTTAGTAAGTGGCTGTGAGTCATGTTACACAACTGAGGAAGGAAAAGATGTTCTTGCTCATTATTTTTGATGGGACGACTTGTCAGACTGTCACTTATTAGACAGATCTGAAATGTGCACTGTGTTCACTTTATCAAAATACCTGCTTCGTATTCCATGCAGGCTGTAACTAATATGTGCAATTTGTTATAATGTTTTTATTTAAAGCTTCTTCATGAAAACGTTCTGACCTTCTGTCCAGAATTTATACACAGCTTTAACTTTAACACATAGAGGTTTAACCAACCCAGTCTCATGGCAGTTTGTGAAATGTTCACATAATTTAATCTATTGATTCGTGTACACGGACACATTTATCTAGTTTTTTTCATGATGGTCAGCACGTTTTTTAAAATAATGTATTTCAATGGGAAGTATCTTTCGTGATCACAGCACGATTCTTTCTGCCAGTCCGGCTGCAGCAGAGAAGCTGTATACAGCCGTGCTATTATTGGTATTTTTAGCCCAATAACAGCTGTTTTAATCAACATTTATTCACCAGATCTTATCATGGTTTATACGTATTTCTTTTAATGTTATTATTTTGGTCTTATTGCCAGGGAAGCTGGATTGCTTTGTTGTTTATTGATATTTTTAAAACTATAACGCTACATCTATCAACATTTATTTAGATGTTATCATGGTATTCATTTCTTTATTTTAATAATATTTCGGTCTTAGGGAAAAAATGCACACAATGTTCCTAATGTTCCCTTTATAATGTTTTCATATTGTAAATAAATACCTATTTACATCTCTATGTACATTTTTTTTAACATCAACTAAGTCTGAGCAGAGGCGAGGCTAGAAAAGGGGCATTGGGTGGGTGTGTATTGTATTCACATATACAATTTGTTTGAAGTGAACACCAGTGAAACAAACAGAATTGCATTGTGTTGTTCTATCCTATACAATATTTTTCTATATTTCAAAGCAGTCTGACTGATTATTGGTCCCCTCTGTGCCACCCCACTTAAAAAATCCTGGAAGACTGTAGAGGTACTGGACTTTACATTTAGACATAAAGAAAAGTTTCTATTAACTTTGGATCAGTAGAGTCCAGAGTTTCAGAATCAGAATCAGAAAAGCTTTATTGCCAAGTACGTTTTTTACACATACAAGGAATTTGTTTTGGTGCTGTAGGTGCACGTCACACAACCTCTAAATACAAGAAGGCTTGTATGATATCAGGCACCGTGGTCGGTAGAGAGAAACTGTGGTTAAACTGCTGCAGTTCAGTTCCTGTTTCTGACACTTTCTACAGAAGATAGAGGCAGAAGTCTGAATGTCAAAAACACATTGCACATTTGGGTGCTTGTGGTTTTGCTCATGAGGTTAGAGTAGCTTCGTGTTAGAGAAAAGGGATCAGACTCACTAACTGGAACTCTGTCCTCTGGTCTCCTGGTTTGGATCTTAAATGACTGAAGACACACAAGGTAATGTGTGAATGTGTTGATGTTGGTGTTGTCATGATGTGAATCCTGTTGTACAGATTTAGTGTGTGAGGGTTGGTGGATTAGACAAGAAGTTAACAGATAATAATGTGGTCGGTTCTCTCAGTAAAGAGACAATTCAACAACAACAGTTTAACACACATTTGATTGATTGAAGACAGATCATCCTGAAACCTGATCCACATAAAAAGCTGCTCTATGAGACTTTAAACAGCAGCTGGAACATTTAGTAAAGAGTAGTTTTTAATATGACAAAGTTTGATGTTATTCAGGCCTGGGTTCAAGTTGTCCATGTGAAGGGGATCAAATGTGAATAATGTAGAAATGTTTCAGTGAAACACAGTCTATACGTGGATCAGATAATAACTGATGTATTTAAGACGCTGATTGTACTTGTTCAAAACTAACTAGACTATATGCCTACACTCCCTCTTTTTGTGCATGAAACTTTGCATTAAAAAAACATGATGATCATCCATGCACTTTTCGCGCTTTGTAAGTTGAAATTGAAAGTAATCTACGCTGGTGAGAATCTCTGTCGGTGTCTGACACCATTTGGACTGTGTTGATCGACAGACATCTGCACAATATTTAAACTGTCAGAACTAAACATCTGCACGGTTTATATACAGCAGCAAACTGATCTGATGTCTGCCTGACATGAGAATGATCTACAGCCTAATATGAGGGTTAACAATAAACGTTATGATGATCAGATATACATCATTTTAATAGGCTGCATTATCATTCAGATTAACAGAATGAATACATCAGTCATTGGAGAACGAGTACAAGCCAAGTATAGTTTTAGTGAGTTGCGGCTGTTTAAATACAGCTTTTAGTCCCCGCCCTCTGCTTTATCTTCATCAGTTAATTTCAGTTCATAGTAGACTCATACTAACTGATGACATCTTGTGACAGAAATACATCACTGTACCTGCTTATTGTCAGTCCTCTGGTCAGTCATGTAATAAGTAACACAGAGGAAGAAGTATAAACAGACTGTATATGTTCTCTCTCTGTCCTGTAATAAGTGAACTTTGAGCTCATGTGTTTGTGACTCTTCACCTCTGTCTCCTCTCACAGGGAGAAGATGATCTGCAGCATCCTGCTGCTCATCATCCTGACCTCCTGTGTCTCTGGTTAGTTTACAGCTTCACTTTATTATCCACTAACACTAAACAAAGAATCACTAAAGTGTCCACAGAAACATGTGGAGATGGAGTTTAAAGTTGTCAATGTGTCTGCTCCTCACTTTCCCTCTCTGTCTCCTCAACAGGAACATTTGTAGTGAATGTGACCCAGACCTCCTATCAGGCAGAGGAGAACCACGACATCACACTGGAGTGGACCTTCACAACCAACCCTCACAGTTCCTCCAACTCTCTTTCTATCTTCTGTGAACTGTTAACTGTCCTCAGACCCCCAGTCTTGTTTCATCTCCATGAAGGAGTTGATGTCCCAGAGTCTCAGGATGAACAGTTTGCAGGACGAGTCCAGTGGGACAAAGACGTCCTCAGAGAAGGACGACTCAGACTTCATGTGTCCAGACTCAGGACTGAAGACTCGGGACTGTATGTGTGTAAAGTGTTCACAAGTCACGGGAGTAACTCTGGTAAACGTTGGCTCAATGTCACTGGTAAGTTGATTCAGGAGAAGGAGTTTTTTCTGTTTGTACTTAAAAAATGAAAGATGCATATTATATAGTCATTTTCACTAAAACAGGTTTCCTTCCTGTCAATCAGCCACATTATATTTTCTGTTCTTGTACAGCAGCTGCTGATGAGCCCAAACCTCAGAGACCAACAGTGAGACCAGAACCAGAGAGTCTGAAATACATCTGGATCCTCTACGCTGGACTGGCAGCAGCAGTAGTGACAGCAGCAGTTCTACTGATTCTCTACCTCAAACACCTCTTTGTCTTCAATCCTTGTTTTAAATCTATTAATAAATATTGTTCATGTAACTACAGGTTTCAGTCTAAATTCAGTTATTAAAGCAGAAATGACTAATATCAGTGTAAATAATGCTTTTGCAGCTTTTAAATAATCAAAGAATAAAACTTGGTGACCTTTTCTTAAATAAAAAAAATAAAAATGACAACAGCTTGTGTGTTTTCTTGTTTTTTTTTAGGTAGTGTTTCAGTTCTTGCTTGATCTTCAGCTTCAGTGTAAAATAGTTGTAATCCAGAATAGACAGAGAAAATAATGTTGCTGCTGAAACATCTGAGATATATACAAATCTGAAAATGAAAGGTGCTCTAAGTGATGTCACGCGTTTTTTAGGCTACAACATTTTTTGTCACATACAGCAAACATCTCCTCACTATCTGCTAGCTGCCTGTCCCCTGAACACACTGTAAAAAAAAACATGGTCTCTGTAGGCAGCCCAGGCTCCACAAACCACAAAAACAACAACAAAAATAAACTGCGCCAACCTGCACAATGAACCATAACAAACAGTGTTCCAGCCAATAACCGACAAGAAGGAGTTGGTTGAGTCATGAACGCGCATTGTGGAAGTAGCCTACATGCTAATGCTGCTGCAGTGATGGCTCAACCAGCTCCTTCTTGTCGGTTATTGGCTGGAACACTGTTATGTTTGGTGGTGCAGGTTGGCCCAGTTTGTTTTTGTTGGTGTTTGTGGAGCCTGGGCTGTCTACAGAGACCACATTTTTTTACAGTGTGTTCAGGGGACAGGCAGCGAGCAGATAGTGAGGAGATGTTTGCTGTAAGTGACAAAGAATGTTGTAGCCTAAAACACGCGTCACATCACTTAGAGCACCTTTAATGATTATTGGGTAATGGTCGAGGCTGAAGTTGGTTAAAATATTGCTGTGAAAATGGAAAAAGTTTTCTGTCTAAAGAAATCAAGGCAACGTTGAAGTGAAATAAGTCTGTGTAAACAGGAGGTTTCTTTTCAGATCGGCCTGAATCAAATGAGTTCAAATGTAGCCTTAATTAGACATTTTTGAAGGGGTTTTCTTCTGAAATCCTACATCAGATTGGTCTGGTATTGACTGAGTGACAGTCTGAGGTCATCTGCTGTCACTCTGAAGTGAAATGAGTGTAAACCGGAGGTTTCCTGTTTTAGATCAACCTGAATCAGACAAAAAATAATAATGATATAATAGAGATTCTTAAATCCTACATCAAGTTGCTGTAAATTCTTTTCGGTGTCACTCTGGGGTGAAATGGGTCTCTGGGAAAGGTATAGGTTGTCTTTGAACACAAATAAAGAAATTGTTTATAATAAAAATATTAGAATGACGTATTATTATTTTTTTAAATATCAATTCACTGTCACATGATTGAATATTAGCATGTTTACCAGAAGCACCCTTTTATTTTGAGATCTGTACTGACACGCTGGTACCGTAATGCGTAAAACGAAGCAGGGGCTTGTTTGAACTTTGTTTTCGAAGTGGAGGCTGGCTTGACTAAGTGGTGTTGCGTGTGCAGCATTTTTGGTTTGACATTTGTCTCATTTCCTGTTGGGTTTTGAGTCTGAAGCACTGCATCGCGGTTTCCTTAAGGGGAACTGTGGTTGTCAGCAAACTTGTGTTTTCTTTTCGTGAAGGTTTCGCTTCATGCTGTCATCCAGTTAAGTTACAGTAAACATGATAGGTCTGGCAATGCAATACCCCGACAGCTAATAATTACTTACAGTCTCTGAAAAAGGAGTATAAAAAAAGATACATCATCTGTCACATTAACTGCTGTAGCCTAATTCTGTAAAAACTACGACCAATCAAACCGAACAGGCCGTTCAGTCTGAGTCCAGTGGGACGAAGACGTCCTCAGAGAAGGACAACTCAGACTTCATGTGTCCAGACTCAGGACTGAAGACTCGGGACTGTACAAGTATCATGAAGGAAACAGATGTGTTTCACAACAAGTCCACCACAACCAGAGAGTCGTGGAATGGATGAATGGCTTACAGTGTAGGCCTACTAGTTTCAGTTTTCTTTTAGATGATGTTATTTCTCTTGATGGCTCTTGTGGTTTATTGTGTCTTGATATTCAAAGTAACAAAAGACTTTCACCCAGGAAATGCATGTTCGTTCCTCTGGAGTGTTTTAGGGCGTTTTCACACATACCTCATTTGGTCCAGACTTTCAGACTTTTCAGTTTGATCCGAACCAAAATTAGAGGTGTGAAACCTCCCCCGGACCACGGTCCGGATCAAAAGACCAAATTTTGGTCCGACCAAAAGAGATGGTCTCGGTCCGGACCAAACTGAATGGTGGTCCGGTTCGTTTACAGTGTGAAAGCATTTTTTGGATGGTTCGGACTTTCGGACCAAATACAAGGAACTCTGGCAGGCTCTCCTTGTGTTACAAGACCGGGGAATAGCTCCTTTAAGGAATAGCTTGGGGCTTAGTGTGGAGGCTACATGAGAGTGTGTGTGACGGTGAATGCGCTCAGAGCAGACAGCTGTCGGCTATCAGAGCAGAGAATACATCAGCAGTTTATTTGTTAAGTGGTAGTAAATGTACATTGTAGGTTTCCGTTTGTCTCTGAATAAATTCTCCAGAAAGTTTCCGTGTCTTGCTTCTCAACATCACAACAAAACAAAAAGAGCCGCAGCAGTAGGGGAGAGCAGCAGTCAGTAGGGGAGAGCAGCAGTCAGCTGAAAAAACTCCGACACAGAGAGAGGAGACGAGAGGACGGGGAAGCCTGTCTACAAACCAATCAATTATAAGTATCTGGAGACGCAGCTCATGTATGTGATGACGGCAGGACGTAGTTTTGTCACGTATAGATCTTTAGTGCGCTTGCATAACTGTAGTGTGAAACCAAAACTTACCGGATCAAATGTATACAATGTAACAAAAACATGAACCTTGGGTCAGACTTTCATGTGTGAAAACGCCCTTAATCCAAACCTAAACTTAACTAGTTGTTTTGGAGTCTAAACTTAACTGTCGGCTGAACTCAACTACCAGTGGCCACTGATACGACTGACCGCTCACGGAACTCTGCAGCCAGCGTCACATGACCACCTGGCGGTCGCCTAACTTTGTAGGATATCATACGAACCTGTTCATGAGAATGTGTTGATCAGGACACATCAAACGTACAGCAGGTAACCATAACAACAACTTTGATGCTCTACACACATGACGTGTGAAAGTCTATTAAAATGCATCTTTCCTTTTATTCTTCAGCAAGTGACTGTGATTCATATTACACAACTGATAGACAATAATAATAATAATAATAATGGAGGAAAAGATGTTCCTGTTTATTATTTTATCAAACAGCCATTTATCAGACAGATCTGAAATGTGCTGTGTTCACTTTATTGAAATACCTCGTATACAACACAGGCTGTAGCTAATATGTGCAATTAAAACATTTTTTTCAATGTAAAGCTCTATGAGATCAGTTTTCATAACAAAACACATCCACTTGTTTTTCTATCCTGTCTATCATGTAGTTGACTCCTGCAGGATGTAATGAAGCCTTCATGTTAACTGAAGATCCTTCAGATCTGCATCAAACTGTAGCAGCACACAGGAAGTGAAGGCATCTTCTTCATGAAAACTTTCTGACCTTCTGCTCAGACTTCATATACAGCTTTAACTTTAACACATGGAGCTTTAACCTTTTCTTTTGTAATGTGCACTTTAATGTACTGGTTCTGTTTTATTATGGTCTGTTACTTTCTGTCTCTCTGTCATTGTAAAGCTGTGAGGAGTTAACTCTGGTGATGATGATGAAGAGAATGGCTCAATCCCAAAGTGAGCCCTGAGGACTAAGGATTAAAGACTCACAGACTTAATTGATCTCAGGTGCTAAGTGAGTGAGTGTGTGAGGCCACATGGGCTCAGATAGGTATAAATGGGATTGGGACAGCACTTCACAAGATCACATGTTACCTAGGCAACGTTCAATAACAAAGATGTTGCTGACATATGCCGGTTTGGGAATTTTAATTTTAAGTTTGTTGCTTTCCACACAGCCAAGGCACAGGAGACGGCTGCCTGATTCGAATTTTTTTCAAACTCTTGTTTTACAAGCTGGACAACAGGCTGGTCTGTGCTCCGTGGTCGTGTGTCGTGCTGTTGTTTACCTTTTTTCCCTATGGTCTCCGCGGTAAATGTCACAACGCTTTGAACTATGGGTAATTCCCTTTGGTGAAGTCTGCATCGATGCAGACTCACGGAAAGGGCTCGGTAAGAGTGTACTCAAACCCTTTGAAATTCAACATTGGGACAACCCTAAGCCCTTACGAATTTCACAAGAACGCGCACCAAAGTCCGTAAGTCTGTGAGTCCGGACTTTGGGATTGGGCCAAAGATCTAAATGCTAAAGAACTAAATGTTTGTTTCATCTGATGTATGATCTGATTTAATCATTTTTTACACACTGAAATGTTTCTCATGTATTTCAATTCATCACTTTAACAAATGAAGACGTTCAACTTAAGGAATCTTTTGATAATTTTAACTTAAGCTGGCTGTGATATCTGAAAACGTTGCAGCTCTAACTGATCATATTGAACTTCTGATTTGTTGAATTGGAAAAACAAATGGGAGAAACATCTTTATTTGTACATATTTCTTATCTTTTATATTATACTTGTTGTAAGTGTCTTTATTGCACCGTGGGTCTGAGAGAAACATTTTTAATAGCTCTGAATGTCTGGCACATTTTCCAGAATTGACGATAAAGTTGATCCACTGAGTGATTATATATATGAAAACAGTTTCACAATACATTCACAGTAAATAATAAATACTAAGGTATATTTCACATTATAGAAAACAATAGTTACTTTTTATTTTTAAGAACAAAGTGCTTCAGAACTGTTTAGCAGAAGAATAAGAAGATTGTCCACCTGTCCACCAGGTGTCCTCAGACTCTCCTCATCCTGATCACCTGGGTCTCATTACCCAATCACCCTGTCAGCACATATACCAGACCTGGTCCTGGTTGGTCCATGTTGTGTCGGGCCTTAAAAAGCACCAATACCACATTGTAAAAACACTCCACTACAAGTCAAAGATCTGCATTGTTACATAAGTAAAAGTAAATATGTATCACCTAAATATACTTAGAGTACTTAAAATAAAAGTATTGATCAGTAGAGATGTGTAACTGATGTTATGTTTCTTCCTTCAAACAGTTTGGACCCAGAACGTAAGAAGTGAAGCTGCCAAATGTCTCCTCACATCTGGATCAGTTCTGGATCTGACTTGTTCTGCTGGAGGAGACATGAGACTAAAGGAAGTTCTAACACAGCAACAACACAAACAGAAGGTAATATAGAAACATTGCTGCTGGACATCTTACAGCTGCATCTACTAGAAATATCACAGCAGAGACTATGAGAACTTTGCAGCTCTGAGAGAAGTTTTAACTTTGTTCCAATGATGTGATCTGACTTTTGGGCCTCCTGGTGTGTGTTCTGCAGCTGCATGAAGACAGAAAACCAGTGTTTGTATCTGATATCAGGTGCATCAACTCAGTAGTGTTGGACCAGCTCATAAAACACATTTATACCAATTCAGCAAATGTAGAACTGAGACTAAATAAACCGGTAAATATCTGTCTGACATCAGATGGTTTTAACAGCAGTCATATAACAGAAGTTACACAGCTTGGCCAGATGGTGGCGCTGTAGAACAACTTATTTTCCAAAAGCTGTTGGAGTTTTACTAAGAAACAAACTTCCATAGATTACTCAGATCAAGTGACATTAAAAAAATAAAAAAATAAAGAAAATGCTGAATTGTTTCCCAACAATTGTTGCTGCATTAATATGATCTGATTAACTGTTTAGTTCAGTGGTTTATGTGTGGCCCACTGCCCACTCCCTCTTCTCGTGGTGTTCAGGACCGGCCCTGTCTAATTCAGTCTATGGTTTAGGCACAAACACAGCGAGCTCTGCAGCAGACCCGTCCACTGCTCTGTGTTCAGGCCTCTCTAAAATAGAGATAAGCAGTGCTGCTTTTTGTGGTCAGTGTAGCAGCTTCAGTTGATTATAATGGACACGCTCTGCTGCCCACCCTAACATAGCAAGCTATAATCGGCCCTGTTAGACAAGGGTGTCCTATTTCACATGAGGATGTATAGGCTATAGTAGCAGCAGTTGAGAAGCTGCTATAGGACAGGCAGGGGGAGGGAACGACCCACAGATTGAAGATAAAGAGGGACATGTGAGGGTAACACACTCTGACTGCTGTTTCTAAGAAGCAGGCAGGACGGGTGTTTAGCCGACTTTATTTGAAACATGGTCATGTACATGGATCTAAAGGCCCAGACACACATAGCCGATAATCGAATAAGCCCTGACTGCAGTACGCAGATCGAGGAGTGGCTCAATGTGGGTGGAGCTAAATGTTTGATTCCGCCCACTTGCCCAATAGCAACCGGGAAGAGGAAGAATGTGTGTCTGAGTCCATAATATTGCACGCTTTTCTGCCTAGCGGTAAGATGCTGTTCTCTGTTCGTGTAAATTATAAACTAATTTATCGAGAAACCACAAAGTTCATCATTAAATTATTAATGCAAGCAATGTGCAAAGGCCTCATGTTTATGTCAGTCATGTAAATAATAACATTTAGGTAA
Organism: Sander lucioperca; assembly: GCF_008315115.2. Classification (NCBI taxonomy): domain Eukaryota; kingdom Metazoa; phylum Chordata; class Actinopteri; order Perciformes; family Percidae; genus Sander; species Sander lucioperca. Next base: position 10,965,859 of record NC_050189.1, read on the forward strand.
TGGTAGGTGGTAGTGTTTTTGCAATTTTCAAGTAGAAGTAGCCGTTAGACATGCAGTATTATTGTACACACATCCATCACTGTTGTAGAGGTGGTTGTGCAGTCATTTCTCCATTTTCATTAAACAAGTATACTTAAAATCAGCTACTGATCTTTTTTACATCTTGTATTGTTATTGTGCCTATACCAACCACAATCTGTTTCCTTTCTAGAGGAAGCTGAGAACTAGACATAACTTGGAACAGGGAACGGGGTATGTTGCCTGTTGTGGGCGTTTCTTATTTCACTGTTTTCTGCCTTCTCCAACCTTTATTATGGCCCGAGCACCATGAAAGGTAACATGTTTGATCATACCACCAGGAGAGCGAAATACGTTGATACTTGCCATTGTAAAACATTCATGGAAGCTTATGAGAAGTATAAGTGTAAATATATAAGTGTATTATGTAAGAAGTTGTGAGGGCTCATGAAAATGTAAATGTATTACCATTATTATTACTATTATTATGTAGGCTGGTATTTACATTTAAGATACGAAAAGAAACATGTTTTTCCAAAGAACTACATTTTGGCACCTGACCTGATTCTGACCTGAACCCAGAGGTGTAACATATCAGGACAGAGTTGATCAAACAATGCCACGTAATACATTTGACTTCATTATCAGCTCTCCCTGTGTATTTTAATGAAATTATATTATAATCTATATATAATATATATTATATTATAATCGTTATTTTACATTCTACAACGTGGGTTTTCTATATATAATATATATTATATTATAATTGTTATTCTACATTGTACAACATGGGTTTTAGGCCACTCTGTCCATAGGGGCTGCATTGACGTTTGAGAATGTGCTGCCTGATCTCCCCCATTAGATGGCGCCCGCGCGGAGTCAAACGTTTAGCTCCGCCCACATCGTTTGAGAATGTGCTGCCTGATTTCCTCCACCAGATGGCATCCGCACAGAGTCAAACGTTTAGCTCCTCCCACATTTAGCCATGTATAATTTGATTATAATTATAATAATTATAATTTGACATGTATAATCGGCGGGGCGGGCACTGCCGGCAGTCGGACTCAAATGACCCATCTGATTGGTAGAGTGCTAACCCGGAAACGGGGAGCGGAATGAGCGCGACTAGAGTCTCTCAAAATCTGACGAAAATCTTTTAAACTGACCTTTGTTGATCTGAAATGAAGACAGATTCAGCAACTGCATGGCCTATTTCTCACTTAAAATGTTTTCAGACTCAGGTTTCAGTGAACTATTTTAGTACAATATGAGATCGTATTCTGAACAAGCCGCCATGACAGTCTGTCTTTGAATTTCCGGAGAAACCAGACCCACGTGACGCGTTCGTCCAATCAGCAGCTGGTTTTCATTTTTTGGCGACAATACAGATTGGCGCCACCTGCTGTTATGGAGACGTATTACGTCTCGTCTCTTCGGTGTGTTTCGGGGCATTTTTTTGACCAACTCGGGGAGACTGATCAGTCCAACTGCCTTTTCTGCCGAGGGTTGGCCGTCTGGTCTGTGTGTCTGTAGCTTTAGGTGTAATTTACAGGGGAGATGGGGGGGGGGGTTAACCCCCCAATAATCAATACTGGCCATTGCAACCTGCCCCAAAAAACTATTATAATTTCCTTTACATATATAAAGACATTTGCACCATAAATTGATGCAGAAAATGCACAAATTGTTGCAGAAATATTCACCAGAAAGCAGAAAATGAAGTGTTTGATGTTCCCCCCAATGAAAATTAAATGATTCACCTGGCCAGGTGAATCATTAATGAAGGTGCTCTAGTCCTAGCAAGGCATTTCCTGTCATCTCTTAATACAAACCCATGCTGCACAGTTGGGTGGTTTGTGGTTTTGCTCATGAAATTTTACTAGCTGTGTTTGAGAAAAGGGATCAGACTCACAAACTGGAACTCTGCCCTCTGGTCTCCTGGTTTGGATCTTAAATGACTGAAGACACACAAGGTAATGTGTTGATGTGTTGATGTTGGTGTTGTCATGATATGAATCCTGTTGTACAGATTTAGTGTGTGAGGGTTGGTGGATTAGACAAGACGTTAACAGATAATAATGTGGTTGGTTCACTTAGTAAAGAGACAATTCAACAAGTGTGGAAAAGGCAAACAAGCTGAAGGGACTATCCAACGACTGACATTAGCGCAGGGTGTGGCAAAGGCAAGCAAACGTTGACTGTACCATGAGACGTCCAGAGAAGATATTTTGCATTTAAAACGTAACAAGGAGAAAATGTTTTTAATCCTTTAAAGTAAGTAGCGCTTTATGCTCCTGTGTGTGCGGTCGAATCAGCTGATTGCTGTGTGTTCTTTGTTAAGTGCGCACTAGCTGAGACGACATGTTATTACAGGCCTGTATGTTTCGGTTTAACAACAGACTATGTTAACTGGCGACCGTAAGCCAATTGCGTCTGTTGTTGTAGTGACGACAGCTGTTGAAAACAGGAAGAGAATACGCAGCTGTCCGCGTGAATGCCTTGACTTGGATTCGAACTCATACTAAAATAAATGAGACTCAGCAGTTGAACCCAGTGCGCCATTGCATGAACTCACGTCACAGAGTCCTGCCTGTTATGGTGAAGTGCGCAGCAGAGTTACTGTCTGGTACGAAAATGTTCTGCAAAACTATGAGCTCGAACGCATTGAAATGACTTGATTAAATACCTGACCGTTTTCAAATTTCACGAACTAATAGAAATCTGCACACATACTGCTTCTTGACATTTTCCGTGTAAACATTGAGGCGTTTTACACGCATGCGCAGACCGCAGCTGCAGGATACATAGATACTTGTTATTGGCACTTTCCTCCACTAGATGACATCAACGGTCTCTTAAAAAAAGTGTGCTTCACAAAATGTTCTTTAGTTTTATTAAAAAAATATATAAATATAGTATATAAAATACATATTTGTTTTAAATGAAGTCGTCGCAGGTTTCATCTCACTAAATTAACACTGACTCCATCTAGAAAATAATTTGACAAGCCAAGGCAGAAGACGGTACCTATACCTCGCTCCGTCATCCAATTTTCCTTTCTTTAAACATGGCAAACTAATGCATGGCCCCGGTGATAAGTGGTGTAGGTTAATGAATAAAGATGTTAGTCAGTCTGTGACGGAATATTTAGAGTTTTATTCTTATCTTTATTCAAGAGCGCATTCTTTCAATTTGAGAGCATTTCTCACTGATATTACATTCAGATTTTGTAATAATTTCCCTCAAAATCTTGCTCTCACACTCAAATAGCCACTGTTCGTGCTTGGATTTGCTCTGCTTGTGCTCAAACTTTCTGCTTGGACTCAGATATGTTGTTGTTTGGACAGATATGAATTACCACATGTTTAACCAAACGAGGAAAAAATACAAAAATGGGGTCATTAAATACCAGTTGTAAATACACACATACTGTCCGTCATATGTCGTTCAATTTAGCTAAACAATAAAGAAAATCTATTTGTTTGAGGACATCAAGCTAGGCTATATGCTCGCGTCATATGCTATATGCTTAATTTAAGTTTTTTCCCCGTTTCCTGAAGGGTGCAGGTGAAAGAGCGTCGACCATTCTGTGCACATTGTTGACATATAGTAGCTAATAATAAAGCGATGGACGACAGGGGATAATAAACTCGGTTACAGTGCAGCCGTCCGCAACAGACGTTCTAACTTAAAACAAACGCACCCTCAGTGGGGCAGGGATCATTTCATTGGTCAACACTACACCTGGCATTGTATTGTCTAGGGAATTTAGATAGTGTTGTAACAACACAAAAAAATCCCAGCGATTTCCGAGAGAATATTTGCAAGCGCGCAGAATCAGCCTGAGTGTGAGGAGAAGGGCCAAAGCTGAGAGCAGAAAATCTGTTCAAACAACAACATATCTGAGTCCAAGCAGAAAGTTTGAGCACAAGCAGAGCAAATCCAAGCGTGAGCAGTGACTATTTGAGTGTGAGAGCAAGGTTTTGAGGAAAATTATTACAAAATCTGAATGTAATATCAGTGTGAAATGCTCTCAAATTGAAAGAATGCAGTCTTGAGTAAAGATAGGAATATAACTCCATAAAGATCCGTGTTTCTCCATGCCCTAGAAGAGAATAACAATAGGGGCGGAGTTGGGTTTTGTTCCACCCAATAAAAAGTTTTTAAAAATGTGTGCAGAAAATACAAGTACCATTTCTAACTTCTGATTGGGTGTAGGCAGTCTAAAGCCTGCCTCCAAAAGCCAATTACGCCCCAACCAACCTCTAACTTTCGATCCTTCTGTCGCATTCTGCAACTTCTTGTGACAGACATACATTACTGTGTCTGTCAAGTCAGTCAAGTGTAATAAGTAACACAGAGGAAGAAGTATAAACAGACTGTATATGTCCTCTCTCTGTCCTGTAATAAGTGAACTTTGAGCTCATGTGTTCTCCTCTCACAGGGAGAAGATGATCTGCAGCATCCTGCTGCTCATCATCCTGACCTCCTGTGTCTCTGGTTAGTTTACAGCTTCACTTTATTATCCACTAACACTAAACAAAGAATCACTAAAGTGTCCACAGAAACATGTGGAGATGGAGTTTAAAGTTGTCAGTGTGTCTGCTCCTCACTTTCCCTCTCTGTCTCCTCAACAGGAACATTTGTAGTGAATGTGACCCAGACCTCCTATCAGGCAGAGGAGAACCACGACATCACACTGGAGTGGACCTTCACAACCAACCCTCACAGTTCCTCCAACTCTCTTAATATCTTCTGTGAACTGATAACTGATCTCAAGAATCCAGTCCTGTTTCATCTCCATGAAGGAGTTGAGGTCCCAGAGTCTCAGGATGAACAGTTTGCAGGACGAGTCCAGTGGGACAAAGACGTTCTCAGAGAAGGACGACTCAGACTTCATGTGTCCAGACTCAGGACTGAAGACTCGGGACTGTACAAGTGTCAAGTAATCACAAGTCATGGGAGTAACTCTGGTAAATGTTGGCTCAATGTCACTGGTAAGTTGATTCAGAAGAACTGGAGTTTTTCTGTTTGTACTTAAAAAATGAAAGATGGGCGCCGGACAGCTCAGTTGGTAGAGCACGCACCCATATATAGAGGTTTACTCCTCGACACAGCAGGCCCGGGTTCGACTCCGACCTGCGGCCCTTTGCTACATGTCATTCCCCTCTCTCTCCCCTTTCATGTATCCAGCTGTCCTATCAAAATAAAGGCCGAAAATGCCCAAAAAATTATCTTAAAAAAAAAATGAAAGATGCAGATTATATAGTCATTTTCACTGAAACAGGTTTCCTTCCTGTCAATCAGCCACATTATATTTTCTGTTCTTTACAGCAGCTGCTGATGAGCCCAAACCTCAGAGACCAACAGTGAGACCAGAACCAAAGAGTCTGAAAAACATCTGGATCCTCTACGTTAGACTGACAGCAGCAGCAGTGCCAGCAGCCTCTGTACTGATTCTCTGTCTCTTGTCTTTCAATCCTTGTTTTACTAAATCTACTGTTAATAAAAGAAATCACCCACAGTTTGCAGCTGTACAGATGTCGAGTTTATCAGAGAAAGGAGCCATCAGGACTAACAGAACCCAGTCTGGAGGACCCTCTTTAAATGAGTCGTAAATGAGAACATAAAGTCACAGTCATAAAAGTCACAGTCATAAAAACTAAATCAGACTCCTAGAGTCTGTCCTCCTTCTGTTCTTAGTGTCAGAAAACTATTTGATATAAAATGTATATTATTATGTTTTAAATATTGTTCATGTAAATATGTACTACTTGTTTCAGTCTAAATTGTTATTACAGCAGAAATAACTAATATCAGTGTAAATAATGCTTTCATTGAGTGAAGTGTTTGGCAGCTTTTAAATAATCAAGGAATACAACTTGGTGACCTTTTCTTAAATAAAAAAAATAATAAAAATGACCACAGCTTGTGTGTTTTCTTGTTTTCTTTTAGGTAGTGTTTCCATTCTTGCTTGATCTTTACCTTCAATGTAAAATATTTGTAATCCAGAAGAGTCAGAGAAAATAATGTTGCTGCTGAAACATCTGAGATATGATTTGGTTTTTTACTACAACAGAAAAAGCAAATTAGGTGAATCAAATTTGGTAAATTACAGCAAATAAAGATAGCACACAGAACAATATGGAGACATCTTCCTGCTTCTTCTTCTTCTTCTTGCATTTCAGTTCCAGAGACATTTAAACCACAATGCAACTGGAGCACCACCTCTTCCATTCATGTGTGTTATTATGCTGAGCTGATAGCATGCAGGTTAACTGTGGAGACTTGATGATCAACTCCTTCAACAAGACCAGCTGACTCCCAGTAAAAAGCTCCCTCTGCTGGTTCATCTTTAACTCCACAGCTTTTCTTTAACCTTTAAAACCCATTCAGTGAGACGACCACACAAGAGTTGTTACTGAAAACATGTTTATTTTACAGAACTAAAAGAGAAGAGAACTGAAGACAAACTGTGATAGAGAGAGAGAAAGAGAGAGAGAGAGAGAGAGAGAGAGAGAGAGAGAGAGAGAGAGAGAGAGAGAGAGAGCGAGAGAGAGAAATAACAATTATAAAAACTTAAAAAGGGTGAGTTTAAGTGTTCTGGGGTTGAGTCCTGCAGGTTTGTACATCTAAAATATAACTGTGGATCTCAACACGTTACTGTAAAACGTCTTGTTAAAACAGAGTTGTACCTTTCTAGATTGAAAGTGTTTGTCTCGTCCTGCAGGCTGCAGCTCAGTCTGAACTTTGAACTGCAGGAGACACAACTGGGACCTCTGCAGGACATGAAGAGACATGATGGTCCCACTCAAGTTTCAACACATTCACATATATACATACATATTACTGTTTTTCTTTTCTTTTTGACATACTTACTGTTCTCAGTATGAAACATACACACCCCTGCTTCATAGTAAGAGTATCTGCCTCTCTGTCCCTCTTCTCAGACTAAACCTGTTCGAGTCGTGATTCACTCGAATTGACTCACGAATCGCGAGTATCTAGTATCATTAACCCGGTTCAGTTGAGTCCTACTACAATTCAATCTAAAATGATAACAGCGCCACACACAAACCTCTTGCAACATTAGCTTCTACTATGCTAGCCATCTTAGCTGCAAAAAGCTTTATAACTTACAATTGCGTAGGCAACAGCAACTCCACAAGTCAACACAAGCGCCTGAGTGAGCAGAGAGACAGTCCCGACTAGCAGCCGGAAGCTCGCAGACCATGGGATTCACTCAAAAACTCACGAGTCAACGAGGGCTCGTGAGTTGTCAGTGATTCATGAGTTGTCGGTGATTCATGAGTTGTCGGATGATTCATGAGTTGTCAGATGATTCATGAGTTGTCAGTGATTCATGAGTTGTCAGTGATTCATGAGTTGTCAGATGATTCATGAGTTGTCAGTGATTCATGAGTTGTCAGTGATTCATGAGTTGTCAGATGATTCATGAGTTGTCGGTGATTCATGAGTTGTCGGATGATTCATGAGTTGTCAGATGATTCATGAGTTGTCAGTGATTCATGAGTTGTCAGTGATTCATGAGTTGTCAGATGATTCATGAGTTGTCAGTGATTCATGAGTTGTCAGTGATTCATGAGTTGTCAGATGATTCATGAGTTGTCAGTGATTCATGAGTTGTCGGATGATTCATGAGTTGTCGGATGATTCATGAGTTGTCGGTGATTCATGAGTTGTCAGATGATTCATGAGTTGTCGGATGATTCATGAGTTGTCGGATGATTCATGAGTTGTCGGATGATTCATGAGTTGTCAGTGATTCATGAGTTGTCAGATGATTCATGAGTTGTCAGATGATTCATGAGTTGTCAGTGATTCATGAGTTGTCAGATGATTCATGAGTTGTCAGTGATTCATGAGTTGTCGGATGATTCATGAGTTGTCGGATGATTCATGAGTTGTCGGTGATTCATGAGTTGTCTGTGATTCAGCCGCGAATCAGCCGGCTATGTGAGTGGATCTGGTTCAGATGAGCGAGTGAAGTCTCTCCTCGAGCTCAGGGTAAAGCAAATCCACAACAAAAGCCATTCTTTCACTTTTGAAAAAAATACAATGTTCTGCAAATAGCCTAACTAGGCCTACTGTAGGTTTGGTGTATAAATGTAGTATGTTAAAATGCAATTAGGGCGAGCAGACAGTCCGTAAGCTCACCTCGCCGACAACTCATGTTTTTTTTTTTTGTCTTCAAAAAACTTACAGATACACATACACATTGAAAACCTTACATGCATACATACATATATGAAAAAGAGGCACATGGAACTTACATTAAAGAGGTTGTAAGTCATTGTGAATGTTCAGAGTCCGGATGGCTTTCTTATTTGTCAGTCCTATTAAAGTTTCAAAATATAATTTCATGTTATTTTTAAATGAATATTCAGTTTTCTTTCAGACCATTCACATTTATGGATATAACGTTTTCCAAATAAAATTAAAAGATTCTAAATGAAAACATGGCATTGTATCCAAAACAAAAGCTTGCCTTGGATGTAGCATACAATACTGACTCAAGTGACTCGCACAACCCGGATCAGTTTAGTGAGTGACTCAGAATAACCCGAATCGAGTTTGCCAGGCCTATCTCAGACACACCCCCACTTCCCTCTGCAGCTCTATGAAGAGTTATTGTTCTTCTCCACCTGTCCACCAGGTGTCCTCAGACTCTCCTCATCCTGATCACCTGTGTCTCATTACCCAATCACCCTGTCAGCACATATACCAGACCTGGTCCTGGTTGGTCCATTAGCCTAACTCTCTCTCTCTCTGGGAGAATAAAACCCAGATCATCAAATGGTCCATTATAATTTTATCATGAGGACTCACTTCACCCAGCAAAAACTTGCCAAATTCTCATGAAGTCACTCCCCCAACTGTTCATTCTGCCCCAGGGTACTGCTGGCACACATAGCATCATATGATGTGGGAATGTACAGCAGTCAATAGATTCTGGTGCTCTGTGTCCTCAGCACTATCAACAGTTGTTGGAAAGAATGTACCTTCTTCCCCTGCATTTCTTTTACTGAATGATGACACAGGATGCTTCTTTCCCATTCCTTTCCGTCATATTATGTCAGCTGGTAAAACAGCTGCAAAGAAATTGGGGGCAACGCGGTGGAAGCATCCACACTCACTTGGTATACCACAATGGTATTTGTCATTAATGGACATTCTGAGTTTAGAGAGTTCTGTGGCCAATATAAATGGTGCAAAACCAGATAATGTTAAGTTGTTAAACGGTATTAGAGAGGGCCTAATTTTGTGTGAGTTTTTTTTTGTTGTTGTGTGGCATCTAACATGTGTGATATGGCGTTAGAGCCTCTTTACACCCAAACAGGTGTTTTCAGTTATTCTGGCTGATTAGACTCTGTTCAGGGGCCTGTTTCACAAAAGCAGAATATATAAATCCAGGATAACTGATAAAGCGAGGCTTGACCTAGTCTAATCTGTGCATCGTGGCTTGGTGCGTTTCACGAAGGCCAAGCCAGGCTGAGGAGGAGCGACTAGGTCGAGCCAGGCTGAAGTAATTCAGATAGATGCGCGTCAACGGCTTTCCTCAAAAGACCGCAAGGTCGATCACAGATTTACTGATGCCAAAATGGAGAATACGCATTGTACATACTTTATACAGAGTGAGCAGCAGCTTCTTGTGGAAGTATGATGATGTGAAACACATTTTTTGTATAAAAAGAAAAGAAACACGGCCGCTGTAATGAAACAGCGAGAGAAAGCGTAGCAGACGATCACGGACCGACTGAATGCGTAAGTAGCCTAAATATATACATTAACTGACCACTGCTCTGAACTGAAACCGTCATAATCATTCCATTCAAGGATTAGACTACTAATCATTTGCACAAATTAACAGTTGTACTCTTTGCCTTAAAAGTAAGCAGAAGATAATGTTACTCAGGAAATTTACCATGAAGATCAATTTTCTACAATGCTAGAGTATGATGCGTAAATATCTCTTTCACTCTGTTCCTCCCTCTCTCTCATGGGCTAAAATATACATTTCCTAAGTTTCCATATTAACTTCCACTGCTCGCTTTTAATGCAAAGTGTACAACCGTTTGCTTTTGCAAATGACAAGGGACTCATTGAACGGTTTCAGTTAAGAGCAGTAGTTCATCAATGTATATTTTTAGACTATCATTCAGTCTGTCCGCTATTATCAGCCATGCTTTTTCTCGCGTTTTTTTTAATCTTTTTATAGAGGACGAGTTTCCTTCTCTACATATTATATGCCTTGCTCCCTTGTGGACATAGAAAATACACTGAAGAAATTGGACTCTAAAATCTATAAACTATAAAGATAATTAAGTGATAAATTCCATGCACACTGTAAAGATGAATGGAACAGAGTATATTCATCAGTTATTTTCCCCAGCAAAACATAAGGTCAAAAACCATTGAGGTGTCCTCTCCCTGTTGTTACATGAATGTACAGTAGCCTACATCACTAGATAGTTACTGGTCCAGTGAACTAGGACTATAATTTGGGAGGATTGTACAATTAGGATGTTCTTTAAATTGTACAATCCTCCCAAATTATAGTCCCAGTTTACTGGACAACACAATTTGTGTGCTAAGAATGCCAAATACAATGCACATGGAAGTGGATCAAACATGATCCTTATTAATGAATCAACTAAATTAATTCAAGGTGCATTGGTCAACTATAGAAATGTACAGTATTGTATGTATTGCCCTTAGTAACAGACTTCATTTAAAACACATTTGAAATTTTATCAGCCTTTTCTAATTATCGCAACAACTGCCATAATATATTCATCAAACTTCTAACAACAATATGAACAGCAGTCTTCATACAGCAATATAACAGTAACAATGACTGTCACATGAATAATTATTAAAAAAAATAATGGTCCCAACTTTAAATAATAACAGTACTTAAATGAACAGCAATATGCACTTGTTGTATTTTAATCCAGGCTGATAACAATAGGGTAAAACCACTGCTCGGTGATCAGAAAAGGCTCCAGGATTAAATAAATCCTGGCTGTTAGCCTGGTCGGGAGCAGACTAGCTGCACAGAATAAATCTCCATGGTGATTTATGTGCCTCCACTTTCGTGAAACCGAGTCAAGGCTTAAATCATCCAGGATAACTGATAAATCCCGGCTTAATCCCTTATCTTGGTTTTGTGAAACAGGCCCCAGGTTGAAGGTGGGCCGGAGCTTTGATGGGAACTTATTAGGTCACAAATTCTCTATACCAATAAGGATGATAAAGGTGTCATTTGTCCCGCCCTAACATGTGCAACAACACTAACAGTGGACTCAAGGAGATGTCAATCACTCAGTGTAACCACACCCACACAGTCCTGGAAAAGGTCCAATAAGCCACAATAACTATAACACCTGTGTGGGTGTTCAGAGCCTTTAACACTAGCTGAATGCTATGAAGTGTGTACTGACGTACATTCATGTGTCATGTTTCACCACATACATCTTGAGGCAAGATGGCCGCCAGGGTGCAGCCACAGTGTTTGGCAGGTCCTGTGTGTCTGCCACAAAAGTATATCAAAAACCCTTGGATTTTGCCATGCTTGTCTGGTCTTTTCCTGTCTTTCTACCTCCTCTTGAGTTGAACGTGTCCAAGGAAAATGGATAACTCAACTATCTATCCAGCAAAGAGGAGCCAACATCTTTTGTATGCAAGAATCCTGGATTGTGGATATGCCAGGCCACCCCCAGGTAAACTTGATCAAACAGCATCTAGATCATTCCTTGGGGTTGTGAATCTTTTGATGATAATACTTCTGACTGGTGATGTTGAGCAAAACCCTGGACCTGTTTTAAGTCCTGTGCTACAGCTACAGCTGTTCCCTGGGCTAACACCACCTTTGCTAACTGGGCTACAGCAGTTCCCTGGGCTAATACCACCTCTGCTACCTGGGCTACAGCAGCCTCCTGGGCTAACTCTATCTCTGCTACCTGGGCTACAGCAGCCTCCTGGGCTAACTCTATCTCTGCTACCTGGGCTACAGCAGCCTCCTGGGCTAACTCTATCTCTGCTACCTGGGCTACAGCATTTCTCTGGGCTAATACCACCACTGCTACCTGGATTACAGCAGCTCCCTGGGCAAATACCATCACAGCTACCTGGGCTACAGCAACTCCCTGGGTTAATACCATCTCTGCTATGAATGAAATGTTTTCAACTCAGTGCATGTCCTTCAGTTAATGTTGATACAGCGTTAAAGTCTAGTTCAGCTACTAAGAAACAAACTCCCATAGCTTACTGAGTTCAAGTGACATTTAAAAAAAATAAATAAAATAAAATATGCTGAATCGTTTCCCAACAATTGTTGCTGCATTAATATGATCTCATTAACCGTTTAGTTCAGTGGTTTATGTGTGGCCTGCCCCCTCTTCTCGTCGTGTTCAGGACCGGCCCTGTCTTGTTCAGTTTATGGTTTAGGCACAAACACAGCGAGCTCTGCAGCAGACCCGTCCACTGCTCTGTGTTCAGGCCTCTCTAAAATAGAGATGAGCAGCGCTGCTTTCTGTGGTCAGCGTAGCAGCTTCGGTTGATTATAATGGACAGGCTATAACTGCCCCTGTTAGACAAGGGTGCCCTATTTCACATGAGGATGTATAGGCTGTAGCAGCAGCAACTGAGAAGCTGCTATAGGACAGGTAGGGGGAGGGAATGACCCACAGATTAAAGATAAAGAGGGACATGTGAGGGTAACACACTCTGACTGCTCTTTCTAAGAAGCAGGCAGGACGGGCATTTAGCTGACTTTATTTGAAACATGGTCATGTACATGCATCTTAGGTGTAATTGACATAATCAATACTGGTCATTGCAACCCACCCCAAAAAACTATTATAATTTCCTTTACATAAATAAAGACATTTGCACCCTAAATTGATGCATTCACCAGAAAGCAGAAAATGAAGCGTATGACGCTTGAAATTTCAATTTTGCTCGAAAGTGGGGATCTCAAATCTCTCCCTCCCAATGTTGAACCCAAAGTTATGCCCTTGACATGCATTAATGATGGACATCACTCCCTTGTTAAAAATATCTTCCTGTGAGCATGTATAGTTGTGTGTTGTGTGTTTAGTTATCTTTTATAAGTACATGTACAGACAATAATATAAACCAGTCTTAAAACACAGAGATTGGTTGAGTTTAGTATTTGTATGTGTTTCTGTGCATGTAAAAATGTCCATTGTGCTTTCATTAAATACTGTATGTTTGACCAGAGGATTCTGTAGGTATGTGTGAGGAGGAAGAGGTATAAAATGTGGTATGTTATGCACCTTAGTAAATCTTCTTGATCTTTTGATTTTTTAAATACACACTGAGTTGTAGATATTTCTATCAGTAGTTGTATTGACAGATTTCCAACAGAACTAACAAAGCTTCCTTTATTATCGGCTTTAACAAGATTCAAATGAGCTGTAACTAAAACTGGTGCTTATTCAAATCAAAATGTGTCACCCAGCACAGCACACCTGCCTGGTCTGTAAATCTGAGTGTGATCTTATACTTTTGTCTATGTAAGTGAGGACATTTTTGGAAAGTGTGGGCATTTTGTCATGTCCTAGATTAGAGTTAGCGTAAGTGTTGGGGTTAGACACGCAGGTGTGATTATTAGTTATGTATTAGGTCAAGGAGGATCAAGCAGGCAGTCGTCACCGCAGATGTTTGGTTTTCCATTGTAAACATGACGGCAGCTGTGTTGTCTCAGTCTGTGGAGGCTACAGAAACCACACCGAGACAAAGTATACAGAAGCTCATTTTACCATTATCATCCTATTATTATAAATATATAGACGTATTTGAATTGAACTTGGACATAGAGGTGAAGTGGGGCTGTGATATACAGCCAGTATATTTGGAGGAGATACTCAGACACAGGAGTCCACAGACGGAGGAAGACGGCTACGAAAACCATTAAATATTAAATGGAATCAGCAAAAAACTTAACATTATTGTTCGACATCCCACTACGAGACTCTGTACCAAATTTGGCGAAGATCAACCATTAGGGGGTGCTATAATCAACATAGACGTGTTTTGCCAATAACTCAATGCATGTAAAAGGAAGAATTGCAATTTCTTTGCCGTAGTAATGGCTATCAACATGAAACTTGTTATGCTTGTTCGTCATGCTACTCTGAGGGTCTGTACCAAATGTGGTGAAGATCGGCCATTAGGGGGCGCTGTAATCAACATAGACACGTTTTGGCCTATAACTCTGTGAATGTAAATGAAAAATTTGTAATTGCAATTTACTACAGGCATTGCAGCACACGCGTTGCAATATTTCCTTCTGTTTGCATCGCAGCCGTCCCGCTTTGGGTACCGCTTCGCGGGCTCCGTAGGTTGCCAGGGGTGGCTCGTGCCAGGGGGGACTCGGACTTGGACCCCGTCATAACTGCTTGCAGTTCTAGTTTTTTATACAACCACCTGCTGGTTGATGTGTAATTTTTCTTTTCCCAGTTACGCGTCACACTCTCGAACCCCCCTGAAAGTTTCACCTGCATGTAGGCGGCAGTACTACTTTTACCTCCGTAAAAATAAAAATAATCTTTACAATTCTGATAGGGTTTCCAGCTGGTACTGGGATCCGTGTTGCCTTGCAAACGTGGGATCCCAGCACCCTCGAGCTTAGACCCCTAATTAAAACAGAGCACAGATCTGAGTTGGCTGCAAGCAACAGATCACAAATCACTTTAGCATAGTTTATGTACAGCATTTACACACACAAATACATAGTTTTATTTATATATATATATATATATATATATATATATATATATAATACACAGCATATAAATAAATATGTGCAGTATATACAGCATATATTTACTTTTGTCAGTTAATAATATTCAAATGGTGTACATGCATGCATGTATATCAGGCCGTATGAAACGTTCGTACATATAGCCACGAAAGGTAAAGCACTGTAATTCATATGTCTTTCATGTATTTTTTGCAGTATGTACAGTGACGGACTGTCCATCTGGAATTTGGGCAAATGCCAGAAGGGCCGCCCCCTTTGGACCCGTATGGGCCACTACTAAAAATGTGTCCATGGTTAATTTATTTTATGCATGCACCCACATATATTTAAGCTTGTACTGCGGCAAGGTGCCTCGGCAGAAAAGGCAGTTGGACTGATCAGTGTCCCCGAGTTGCTCAAAAATGTGCCTCAGAACACATCAAAGCGACGAGACGTAATACATCTCCATAACAGCAGGCGGCGCTAATCTGTATTGTCGCCCAAAAATGAAAACCGGCAACTGATTGGACGAACGCGTCACATGGGTCTGGTTTCTCCGGAAAATTCAAAGACAGACTGTCATGGCGGCTTGTTCCGAATACGATCTCATGCTGTACTAAAATAGTTCACCAAAACTTATTTCTGAAAACATTTTAAGTGAGAAATAGGCCATGCAGCTGCTGAATCTGTCTTCATTTCAGCTTTTGAGAGACTCTAGTCACGCTCATTCCACTCCCCGTTTCCGGGTTAGCACTCTACCAATCAGATGGGTCATTTGAGTCTGACTGCTGGCAGTGCCTACCCCTGCCGATTATACATGTCAAATCGGCCAAAATGAAGGACGACGGCCCTCGGACGGACGACGGCATGGAACACACCAAACGGACTTGAGTCACTAACCTCGCCAGACTGTCCAACGGCCAATTATCGGCTTGGTGTGTCAGCGCCTTAAGAGCACTCTGGACCGCGTGGAGAGGAGGTCGGGGTGGATGGGTGGTCATAAAACAGCGCTTTCAACATAAGGAGGGGAGTTTCTGGGCAAACACAAGGTTTTCACCCAGCAAACTTTTATTCATGTCCCGGGAGTGCTTTCATCTAAACCACAATCTTTTTTATAAAATCTTACGTAGCCGTTTCAGTGCCTAACTTAACTGTTGGCGCCACATGACGCTCACTTTTTTCAGCTAAACTTAACTGTATGTCTGCTAAAACGACCGGCAGCTCGCAGTGCTCTGTACCCGGCTCAAAGTCACCTTTTGTCAGTTAAACTTAATTAGCAAACATCCTCTGAAATGACCGACAGCTCACGGTGCTCTGAAGCCGGCTCGCAGTAAACTTTTGTCAGCTAAACTTAACTCTCATTGTGAGAGGTGGGGCGCCTAATTTCATAGGATATCTTACAAATGGGCGTTCATACGTTTTTGTACACTATCACACTAACTCGTTCATCAGAATGCATTACTGTATATAGTATATAAGTATAGTAGATGATTTGGTATTAGAGGGTTACTGTACAGGATTTAGTTTTAGATAAGATTTCAAGTGTGATGCTTCCTATGGAGAGGCTCGACTTACAGCACACATACTCTACATACAGGAACCACAAAGATGTGATTAATGGCTGTATACTCGGAAAAAACAGCGGGCTGGGATTGCCTCCATATGGCTCTCAACGACCATTCCCCACTACGTGAAATACCTACGTTTTTGCAAGGCCACATGAACATACCGCCTATCAAAAATAAGAACAGGTACACACAGAGGGAGTGTGACATTCTCTACTCAGGACACCATTACTTCACTATATATTTACATTGCAAATATTTGTTGCTGCTATATTAATGTGCTGAACATCGAGTACAGCGCCTTTAAAATAACACAAACATGCAAAAAAGTTAATGACTATTTGATTTGAATACATGGCAGGCTTTGACTTACTTTAAATTCTGTCAACTGTCCATCTAATGGACTGATCAAATAAACTCCAGTTGGATCGATGTTGTGGTAGAAATGTATGAGGCATGAAGGACTTTGATTTTTACTTTACTGTTTATAATTTTAATATTAAGTTGTCTGATGTTGTGATTATTCAAGAATCTAGCTGAGTGAAAAGTAAAGAGATTTGGTATGACTGTGTCCATGCATAAATATTGTACCAAGATCTTCTCTGATTTGTGTTGTAATAAAACTAGGGCTGTCAAATGATTATTATTTTTTTAATCGCGATTAATCGCTGAAGTTCTATAGTTAATAGCAATTAATCATATTTTATCACATGATTAAAATTATTTTGCATTTAGAACAGTTTTTAAGTACATATTAACAATCAAAAGCAATTTTTACCAGTGTATCTTGATTGGGAATCAAATGAATGCAAAGAAAGTTACTTTATCAACTTGATTTTAAGATTTGTAATTATTTATTTACTGTAAACCAAAGAAAAATGTGTGAATCTGTCATTATTGCACAATTCCTCCAAGTACCCAACTAAAAAACTAAAAATCCCTATCCTTACTAGAGTCAATATAGTGTTTAGTAACTAAGTAATTTCTGCTCAAGTCCGTGTTAACACAGCCCGTCTCCACTCTTACCCGGCGACAGAGAAACAGGCTGGATAGTCCGGTACACTGTTGTTTACACAACAACAAAAACACAGCAGTCTCTGAACTCGCGTTGGGAGTTGAAGTTGGATGTAGTCCAGTTTTTGTCTAATGAGCGGACACTTGCAAGCAGGATTGATGGAACAGGTGGTCGGCTAGCGTTAGCTTTCCACCTAGCTAGGTTATACTCCAGTCCCTGTTCGCGTTTCACCGCTGAGGATGTCCCCCCGGTGATCACACGCTCCGGCCGCTGCCCGCTACGGCCGCTGCAGCTGCTCGCTCCGGCCGCCGCTGCTGCCCGCTGGTCAAACTTTTGGCGCTTTTCCATTACATGGTACCAGCTCGACTCGCCTCAACTCTACTCGCCTTTTTTGGTTTTCCATTACGAAAAAAAGTACCTGGTACCTGCTAACAGGTACTTTTTTTAGTACCTCCTCAGTCGAGGTTCCAAGCGAGCTGAGGCGAGCCGAAAAGGTGACGTGAAAGCGACAGATGGGTGTCCTGAACAAACCCGCTATTTTTAAACAGTTTAGCCAGCTGTTTTATTTGCTGCCTCCAGCTTAATTTGAAACAAAATGTGTCTTCTGGCAACACACACCTTTGACGTTCTGTGTGTGTGTCGCGTTAGCTCACAGTAGTTTACTGCGGCGCCGCTTGTTTACAGTTCTGCAGAGACTCCGGCAGAGCTTTCGCCGTAGCCTACGTACACACACACATGGGCTCCACGCACACACCAGCTCACAAGTATAAACATCAGGCCACTTACATAGGCTACACAGGCTACGGCGAAAGCTCTGCGTGGAGCCTCCACAGAACTGTAAAACAAACTCAAGTGGCCTGATGTTTATACTTGTGCGCTGGTGTGTGCATCGATACGGCATAACGACCAGCCACGCTGAGGTGGTACTAAAATCTGCAATGGAAAACGCCATAACTTGTACGGCGGGCCACAGCAACCTCTTATTTCCGAACATTCATCTCTCCCCCGCCCCCCGAGGGCCGGTGGTCTAGCATCACGTTAACTGTACTACTATGCTTTGCTCCGTAGGTGGTAGCTCAAGCTTGACGTGCTTCGGTGAGTTTTGGAAAATAAAAAGCGCCATTCAGGATTTCATTGCTGCTGTCTTTCTCCATCATGCCTGCAGCCTGCAGCAGCAAGATGTGATTCTGAAATTATGTTTATTTGGAAAACTGAATTCAAGTTATGTAGTGATTATGGTAATTTGATGATATTCTTATTAGAAGGAATGTGAAATTGAGAACATATTTAAAGTACATGTTTATGTGTAAAATAAAGTCTGGCAGAAGCGAGAAAAAGAAACCTGTTGCTGGTCTCATCATTGTCCTGTTCTTTTCAGAACGACATTTTAATCTGACCACAGGCCTCACGCCTGGGGCCTGTTACACATCAAACGGCAAACATTTTGGGATATACCAGGTACACACTGTAAACACTAATACAACTAGCATACATGAAAACCAAACCATAAACAACTTGTCCTTTTCCTCCTCCTCTTCCTCCAACACGCCCTCTTTGAACTCAATTTGATCCCTTACTGTGATTGTTCATTTATCAATGGGTTCATTTGTCAATGCCACTTTGTTTTTATTCAAATATATCATTAGAGAGAGAGAGAGAGAGAGAGAGAGAGATTTGGATCAGATGCTCAAACACAGGAGTCCACAGAGGGAGGAAGACCAGCGACAAATACTGATAAGGTCGGTGTTCTTATTACTTTTTAAATATCATCATCTTCCTATATCCACATTATTGTGAAATCGATAGAAGACAAACTTTATCTTAGTGACACTTGCAAAGTTGATTCTCTATTTTATAAACTCCCAAACCCAAAGACTCACTACAGAAACTTTAAAGGGGCACTACATATATATACTGTAAGAAGTGATATTGTATTTTTGTGTGTTTTTTTTATTTCTGTGCGTATTTGATTGTCTTTTTCTCTTCCAGATATGGCAGTAAACTCTTCCAATGATTCCATCCATCATCCTGACATTCCTATCGGCACACGTTGCTTTATGACCAGACCAAGCTCCTTCATCTTCTTCGCATACAGCATCACCAACATCCTCCTCCTCCTCCCTGTCTGCATCCTCGTCCTCTACCTGGGTCTCCAACGATGGCGGCGACATCGCTCCACCTCCGCAACAGCAACGACGAGTCACTCAGACAGCTTCACCTACCACATGGTCACCATGGAGCTGTTGGGTGTATTCGGGTACACCCTCTGCTGCTGTGGTATCTACGGGGATCATGTTAATTTATTTTTTGTGGGGTTCTTTCTTTGGAGCTTCAATTGGTACGGAGAGATTTTCTTTCACATCCTGACCTGTGTGGAGCGCTACCTGGCTGTCGTTCATCCCGTCACCTACCTGAGTCTGAGAGGAGAGAGAGGGATCAGAATCAGAAATATCAGCATTGGCTGTGTTTGGCTGCTTTCCTCTGGAGCAACAGGTCTGAGTTTTGACACTGTATTGTTAGTCATGGATTTTAGCCTCTTGATTGTCTCCTTGTTCATCATTTCCTTCTGCAGTCTTTCTGTTCTCTGCGTTCTGATTCGTCCAGGGCCAGGGGAACAGGGCGGGGACAGGGAAAGAGTTGACCAATCAAAGCAGAGGGCTTTCTACACCATCATGGCCATACTGGTAGTGTTGTTGTTAACATGCTCTGGGAATCTGGTTGAGCTTTATCTTTGTGTGTTAAGTGAAGATATCGAGTGTGTGCTGGCAATGTCTTTATTCTGGTTTAATCTCCCCAGCAGTCTGGTGTTACCTCTGCTGTTTCTACACAGAGCAGGAATATTAGCATGTCGTAAGAACAACACCTAATGAGGATCAGGATCAGATTTGCATTAAATCACTCCAGATTCAAGCAAACTAATGCCTATTTAAACATCTTCTGGTTTGATCTCCACCTGCTGCTGAGAAACATATCTTGCTCTCTAGCTGCTCCAGATTCTTCACCGGCTCGTCTCTAACTGCCGGTCTGCTGGGTTAGGGTTAGTTTGTCCAACTCCCTGCTACACCTGTATGTACAGTATATATCTGTACCTATAAGCTAATTTTTTTTGCCTTTTTTTTTCTTTTTATGCAGTTTCATAATTGTGACCATCCCATGGCAGAATGTACTTGTGATTGTGTAATTGTTTCCCAACTGCACTGCACTAATCTCTGGCTGGTATATGAATGATTTAGTTGTCTGCTGTTGACCCGTTTTATTCTGCCTATGTTTGTAAAGCACTTTGGTCAGCTCATGAACATGTTGTTGTCTCTTTAATTAACTGAAGTTGCTGTATATCTTGGGTTTCCTGTAAAACAACACATACAATCTGTTATGTAACGTTTGCCTCACTGCTTAATCCTGATTAAACAACTATAACATGGGGTTTGAATGGTTTTATTTAAACATCTTTTTGGATGCCATGCAAAACACAAACAGTAATTTACACACGCACTCTCTCTCTCTCTCTCTCTCTCTGTCTCTCTCTCTCTCTCCCTCTCTCTCTCTCTCTCTCTCTCTCTCTCTCTCTCTCTCTCTGTTAAATGAAGTGTGCATTTTAGATTTCATTGTTTGACTGACCGTTGGCAGTTTAAATTAGGTTTCGAGGTTGTTCCTTTTTGTATATTGAACCAAATCTGTCTACTTAAAAAAATAAATATGTTCTCATACAATTAAACTGAAGTGTCAATTACGTTTCAAGGGAAACACAAATTACATTTGTTTCAACACTTCCTTGTACCAGCTACAGATGCACATTGTAAAACGGTTCGGAACTGAAACCAAACTACTTTTTGTTAGGTTGAGGAAAAGAAAAGGGGTTTGGGTTAAAATAAGCAATATATTCTCTGAACGGGTTTGCATGACTGTAGACTAACTAAAAATCCAAACGCCACTGAGGCACCGAAGGAATGAATTCTACGCAGGTCAGAAATGTTCATTGTCCAGGCAAAAGATTTGGCGTTTTGTGAAGTTTATTATCCAGGTTTTGGTAGGAACAAACATTACAACAAAGAACAATGGCGTCTCTCTGTGTATCTGGTAAAAACCATCAGCCCTGAAATTATAGTACAATGTAAAGATATGCTGTTTAACTAAGTTCCAAATAAACCATAAACATTAATTTCCAAATTAAATAGACAGCACTTAGTATATCTGGATCTATATTCCTGCTTATTATTGGAATACAGGATAGGGCTAACAGTTAACACAGAAATGAATTAGACTTATTATCAAATGCCCTCTGTAAACAGTGTTACCATGGCTATATACTGCTGCCTGCTGGTAGAGACAGTAAATGACAACTTGACCTACTTTCACTGCGGCCGTAAAGTCTAAACGCAATCAGATCTGCGTAACGGCAGTTGTAGAAATATTTCTATGATCTAAATGTGTTATTCTCAGTATAAAAGTTTGTCATATACAGTATCTCACAAAAGTGAGTACACCCCTCACATTTTAGTAAATATTTCATTATATCTTTTAATGGGACAACACTGAAGAAATTACACTTTGCTACAATGTAAAGTATTAAGTGTACAGCTTGTATAACAGTGTAAATGTGCTGTCCCCTCAAAATAACTCAACACACAGCCATTAATGTCTAAACCGCTGGCAACAAAAGTGAGTACACCCCTATGTTAAATTCCCATAGAGGAAGGCAGATTTTTATTTTTAAAGGCCAGTTATTTCATGGATCTATGATACTTTGCATCCTGATAAACTTCCCTGGGCCTTTGGAATTAAAATACCCCCACATCATCACATACCCTATATACCTAGAGATTGGCATGGTTTTATGTTGGTTAGCCTAATAGTTGGTTTGATTTGCATTGAGAGATGATTTTATGGAAAGTACGCCATCTGACCCTCTTGTTAAGAGGTCCTTGGCTTAGAGATTAGTTAAGAGGTCCTTGGCTTAAACGTTGAAGAACACTGCTCTAATATGACCCAGAGTCCATCCCTGTACCGTAACGGTCGAGTCATATTAACACTGGCCACTAGAGGGTAACACACAAAAACAAACGCAAAGTTGTGGTGATTGCTTTATGCATTTAGGCGAGGACAGTCTCAAAGATATTTAAATAAAACATTTAAACCACATTTTATAGTTGTTTAATCATGATTATTTAGTGAAGCAAAAATTGCATAAAAGATAAAGATTGTATGTGTTGTTTTACAGGAAACCCAAAACATACAGCAACTTCAGTTAATTAAAGAGACAACAACATGTTCAGTTAACAGAAGAACATCAAGTCGTCACATGTATTTCTACAGCACATTTAATACAACATGAGCTGATTAAAGTGGTTTACAAACATAGGCAGAATAAAACGGGTCAACAGCAGACAACTAAATCATTCATATACACCCAGAGATTAAGATAAAATCTATGACTAATAAAAAAACACTAATAAACAACCATCATGAATTTGTTTGTTCAGAAACACAACAAAAACTCACATTTTGATTCTGATATGGGATGATCACAACTATGAAACTGCATAAAAAGAAAAAAAAAAGCTAAGAAATCAGTTTATATGTACAGATATATGAGTGTAGCGTTGGACAAATTTTAAAGTACTCATATTATGCTTTTTGGCTTTTTCCCTTTCCTTTATTGTGTTATATATCTTTTTTGTGCATGTTATAGGTTTACAAAGTGAAAAAGCCCAAAGTCCACCCTGAAGGGATTTACCATCTCCAACAGAAAACACTGTTCACAAACTGCTCCAAACAGCTCTATTGTAGTCCACCCTTTAGTTCCGTGACGAATGTGTGTCACTTTGTAACACACGTTATAATGCTCGCCTAGCTGCTAGCGTGGCACACCATCATACTCTGCTTCTGACTGGCTAGTAGTCCTTACCTAGCTGATGGAAAGATGGAACAGAAGTGAGAGGTCTCACTCTGTAGCTAAAACAGAGAGCTCAACACACAGGGTGAAAAGAGGAGCTGCAGGAATGTGCAGTACAACAAAAATATGGTGTTTTTTGAAAATTAAACCATGTAAACCTATTCTGGTACAACCTCTAAATACAATTATGAACCTGAAAATGAGCATAATATGAGCACTTTAAGAAGGTTTAAATTCTGCAAGTGTTGCCCAGCATTAGTGCAAGCCCTCTAATATAAAACACTAAATACGGAGGCTCCATTTATATGAATAATGATTAAAATGCATCTGAAATAATTATCACCCAACTCTGCAGCTCTGCTCAGCTTCTGAAACTCTTTTAGCTTTGTTTCGGCTTCACATTTGGCACATTTACTTTAAAACCAAAACTGTGTGATTTAGTGGCAAACAGCAGACAGCTCAGGTAAACCCAGTGTACACTATCTCCCCAACATCAAACAGCAGACAGACACAGTTAGAGACGAGCCGGTGAAGAACGTGGAGCAGCTAAAAAACAGCCAAATATGTTTCTCAGCACCAGGTGGAGATCAAACCAGAAGATGTTTAAATAGGCATTAGTTTGCTTGAATCTGAAGTGATTTAATGCAAATCTGATCCTGATCCTCATTAGGTGTTGTTCTTACGACACGCTAATGTTCCTGCTCTGTGTAGAAACAGCAGAGGTAACACCAGACTGCTGGGGAGATTAAACCAGATTTCAGTTATTATCATCACACAGTTAACATTTGACACATCAAGAACAGCCAAAACTATACTTGCAAAGCATCTCAACAACAGCACTACCAGTATGGCCATGATGGTGTAGAAAGCCCTCTGCTTTGATTGGTCAACTCTTTCCCTGTCCCCGCCCTGTTCCCCTGGCCCTGGACGAATCAGAACGCAGAGAACAGAAAGACTGCAGAAGGAAATGACGAGTAAGGAGACAATCAAGAGGCTGAAATCCACAATATTTGACACATCATCCAAACTAATCAGACCTGTTGCTACAGAGGAAAGCAGCCAAACACAGCCAATGCTGATATTTCTGATTCTGATCCCTCTCTCTCGTCTCAGACTCAGGTAGGTGACGGGATGAACGACAGCCAGGTAGCGCTCCACACAGGTCAGCATGTTAAAGAAAATCTCTCCGTACCAATTGAAGCTCCAAACAAAGAACCCCACAATAAATAAATTAACATGATCCACGTAGATACCACAGCAGCAGAGGGTGTGTCCAAATTCACCAATCAGCTCCATGGCGACCATGTGGTAGGTGAAGCTGTCTGAATGACTCGTCGTTGCTGCTGCGGAGGTGGAGCGATGTCGCCGCCATCGTTGGAGACCCAGGTAGAGGACGAGGATGCAGAGAGGGAGGAGGAGGAGGATGTTGGTGATGTAGAATGCAGTAAAGATGATGGAGCTTGGTCTGCTGGAGAAGCAATCCATGCCGAAAGGAACGTGAGACTGGAGAAGGAAGTCATTAGAGGAGGAAGAGTTCACTGCCATATCTGGAAGAGAAAAAGACAATCAAATGGAGAAAAATACACAAAAATACAATAGTAAATGTATGAATACATCTATAGCATGTCTATTATTCTAGGAGGATTTGTTGGCAGGGCCACTCAGACATCATCACATCTGCATAAGTCCACCAAATGTGGTTGCAATAGCACAAAGCGTTCCGGAGATATTGTTTATAGCCAAACTGTATGGCACATCAAAACTCCAAAAGTATATATTTTTCCGGCTTGTACCAGAGTTGTTCTGCTCCAAATTTGATGATGGTTGCTTAAAATTTGTAGTTGTGTTGTTGAGTGTTAGGGGTGAGGGTGGGGAGACGATTCGGATGCAATTCAACCTTTACCTTTACCAAATTTTATCTTTATTTTCCCCGGTAAAATAAAGGTAAAATAAAAAAATTATCTTAAAAAGAAAATAAGTTGCACAAAATTCAACACTGCACTTCCTTCGGTCCCCAGCAATGCACCCAACCAAGTGTGAAGTAGATCGGATGAATGGTTCTCGAGATATGTGACGGACACACACACACACACACACACACACACACACACACACACACACACACACACACACACACACACACACTTACATTTATATCAAGAAATACATTTTACACAGTCTGTGGGAAAATGACGGACATACAGTATTTTCTGATCCTTGTCTTGTCATCCAAAAATAATCTGCTATATTTTTTTTAGATTAATCGTTTAACTTATTTTGATTCAAAAATAGTGAATATATGACAATGTTGCTGCTTTCGTCTGTGTTATGTTTCAGTAAACTTTGTAAATCTTCAAGTTTTGCAATTTGGATCCAACAAAACATTAGAAGACATCTCCTGGGCTCAAACAACGTTTTGGTACTTTATAAACAAAAAACCGATTAGTC
Organism: Sander lucioperca; assembly: GCF_008315115.2. Classification (NCBI taxonomy): domain Eukaryota; kingdom Metazoa; phylum Chordata; class Actinopteri; order Perciformes; family Percidae; genus Sander; species Sander lucioperca. The sequence goes on from NC_050189.1 coordinate 10,991,592, forward strand.
GAGGAAATAATTGGCATATTAATCGATTATGAAAGTAATCATTAGTTGCACACCCAAACATTAATGAACATGATATGATATTTTTACAGGACACCTACCTTGTTGTTTATTTCTGACCTTCGTTCTGCGGAGACGGCTCAAATCTGACATCTGATCCAAATATACAGTGTCTATTGTGTGTGTGTGTGTGTGTGTGTGTGTATGGTTTTTTTTGCATGTTGCAAAACCAATCCAGACTTTGTGATACTTTTTTACACGGTTCATTTCTCAGGCAAATGTTCTCATCCTCCCTTTCCAGGGAGTATTAACATCTACTTAAACCTGACAACTGAAACATAAATACATGCGTTCAGCCACTTAGTTTTGAAATTACTAGAACTTCACTGTTTAGAAAATGGTTCATCATTTTCTAAAGTCTTACTACAGACCTAAAATCAAACAAATCCAGTAATGATTTATTTATTATCTGAGCTCATATTCGTGTCAGTGTCCAGTTTCATAACACCAATGCAAATGTAACTCATTGTATTTGTCCATTAAGATGGACAATGACAGAATTCAAATCACTTTTATGTAAGCGAAAAGGTGTCTGGTGTGTATTCAAATCAAAGTGAGCGTCTGTCTGTATTACTCAATACAAATATGAGCCTGCAGACAAAAGAGCACTTTGCTTTGTGTTGTTGGACTGTCATGCAAATAAACACATTAACAAACAATCAATTTTATTTGTCACATGAAATGGTACGAGGTACAATTCCAGTACAATGCGTGTCTATCTTTAGCTCCTTCAAATTGTGCATGATTCATCATAAAGCAGAATGTGGCCATCAGATCGACACACAGAAGAAGGGGTCACCCGGTTGAATGGCAGCGGTACTCCAGGATCCAACTGAGTCTCGGCGGAAGGACACCAAAGATACCGACCATCCCGCTGGAAACCAACACAGGCACGGAGGCCACCCAGCTTAGCTCACCGTCTGTTGCCTACACACTGGCTAGCAGGATGCCCTGCAGAGAAGTCCCAGTCGGTGTTCCATTCCTTGATTTAGAGATAGATGCAGAAATGGTCTTGCTCTGGGGTTAAAGTGGGATCTGGCAGGTGAAGGAACCCAAAGATCTGATCCCATTCCTTTCTCAAATGTAACACTTTAAAGTTTATAATTATGGTAATATGAAGTATCTATGCATTACATAGCACACTGACTTTTAAAGCTAGTTCACCGGTAGTCTATATCCACGACGTTCAACTCTGGGATTGCTCCGTTGGAAGGCCGGAAGGAGTGACATCCGGAGGATGTCACTCTTCTAGGCCGGATGTCCATTGCCTTCCTCTTTCTTTGTGCTGTAATTTTGGACTATGGTTAACTGCTCCTCAGATCTCTGCAGGGTAAATCCAGACAGCTAGCTAGACTATCTGTCCAATCTGAGTTTTCTGTTGCACGACTAAAACAACTTTTGAACGTTCACATGTTCCACCAAAACAATTTCTTCCTGAGGCTGTTTTGCAGAGATACTAGGGCTAACCCTAACCCAAGACAATTGTGATTGGTTTAAAGAAATGTGAATAAACCAGAGCACGTTTTTCTCCCATCCCAGAATGTTGTGTGAACTAGCCACACCTTCCTCCGCAGCGCTGTGGAGGAGGGTCTGGCAATGCGAGACTAGTTCACTGGTTACTCTTGTTATTTCCTTCTTCAAAAACAGTGGGGAAGAACACCAGGAGCAATTGCCAGGAGTTTTTTCATTAAAACCAAATGATGACTGGTGTGTTACCTGTGTGCTAGTCTGGATCAACGTCGGTACATTTCCAGGATAATTACCTCACATCCCTCACCTTCCGCTCTCTGTGTTGACATTTTCAAACACTGTTTGATTCAGGAAACAACAACAGAGCTAGTGAGCTACACACTGAAAATGTCAAGTTTTGAAGAAAGTTTGGGATTGTGCAACAAGTCAGGCCTGCTTGGTTCTTTCGGGGAATTATTGTAAAGATTTACGAAGAATATGTTTAGGTCATTTCCTCTGTAACTTTGACATTTTGGGACCGATTGGTGGGATTGCTGTGTACAAAGTACACACAGAGATATACTGGTACTAATGATTTTTAACCATGTACCCAGCTGATTTAAACAGCTCACGTTACTGTAAGTTCACTAAATATTGTATGTGGTGTTTGTGGGGTGCAAATGTTCCACCAAAACAATTCCTTCCCGAGACTATTTTGCAGCATCCAAGACGATTGTGATTGGTTTAAAGAAATGCAAACAACCCAGACATTTTTTTCTCCTATCCCAGAATGCATCTGTGATGTAGCCAGACCTTACAGCACAGCGCTGTAGAGTAAACTAAATATTCTCTGTCTAGCTCAGCTAAAAACACCGGATCTGCAGCACATGCTCTAACACACGAGTTGTAACTGAAAACATGTTTATTTTACAAAACTGAAAGAGTGATGATGAGTCCTGCAGGTTTGTACATCTAAAATATAACTGTGGATCTCAACACGTTACTGTAAAACGTCTTGTTAAAACAGAGTTGTACCTTTCTAGATTGAAAGTGTTTGTCTCGTCCTGCAGGCTGCAGCTCAGTCTGAACTTTGAACTGCAGGAGACACAACTGGGACCTCTGCAGGACATGAAGAGACATGATGGTCCCACTCAAGTTTCAACACATTCAGGTATATTACTGTTTCCTTTTTATTTTACTTTTTTACATAGGCCTAATTCATGTTTTCAATATGAAACTTGTACAAATACACACTACTACTGCTGCATAGTTAGAGTAAGTATCTGCCTCTCTGTCCCTCTTCTCAGACACACCCCCACTCCCCTCTGCAGCTCTATGAAGAGTTATTGTTCTTCTCCACCTGTCCACCAGGTGTCCTCAGACTCTCCTCATCCTGATCACCTGTGTCTCATTTCCCAATCACCCTGTCAGCACATATACCAGACCTGCGGCCTGTACTACGAAGCAAGATTTGGCGTTAGCGAGCCAACTTCAGGTTCAACCCAGGGTTTTCTGTATCACGACGGTGGATCACTTGTTACCGGGTTCAATCGCCGTGGTAACTTATGCTGAACACCTAACCTGGTCAGGAGCAGGTTAAGTTGGAGATTAGAGATCAACCGGTGTTAAAGCACCGCCTACTGATCAATCAATACTCGATTGATAACGGCGTTACTGTTCTTAGAAGATCAGGGGAAGCTCGGTGCGCAGAGAGAGAGAGAGAGAGAGAGAGAGAGAGAGAGAGAGAGAGAAGTTCCTGAAGTTCCTGTCCTCCTGAAGGAGGATTTAAACTCATGTTGGAGGTGTTACATTTAGTCTATCTCTCTCTCTCTCTCTGGGAGAATGAAACCCAGATCATCAAATGGTCCATTATAATTTTGTCTTGGGGACTCACTTCACCCCACAAAAACTTGCCAAATTCTCATGAAGTCACTCCCCCAACTGTTCATTCTGCCTCAGGGTACTGCTGGCACACATAGTTTCATATGATGTGGGAATGTACAGCAGTCAATAGATTCTGGTGCTCTGTGTCCTCAGCACTATCAACAGTTGTTGGAAAGAATGTACCTTCTTCCCCTGCATTTCTTTTACTGAATGATGACACAGGATGCTTCTTTCCCATTCCTTTCCGTCATATTATGTTAGCTGGTATAACAGCTGCAAAGAAATTGGGGGCAACGCGGTGGAAGCATCCACACTCACTTGGTATACCACAATGGTATTTGTCATTAATGGACATTTTGAGTTTAGAGAGTTCTGTGGCCAATATAAATGGCGCAAAACCAGATAATGTTAAGTTGTTAAACGGTATTAGAGAGCAGATTAATGGCCTAATTTTGTGTGAGTTTTTTTTTTTTGTGTGGCATCTAACATGTTGTGTGTGTGATATGGCGTTAAAGCCTCTGAACACCCACACAGGTGTTTTCTGTTATTCTTGGACTCTGTTCAGGTTGAAGGTGGGCCGGAGCTTTGATGGGAACTTATTAAGTCACAAATTCTTTATACCAATAAGGATGATAAAGGTGTCATTTGTCCCGCCCTAACACGTGCAACAACACTAACAGTGGACTCAAGAAGATGTCAATCATTCAGTGTAACCACACCCACACAGTCCTGGAAAAGGTCCAATAAGCCACAATAACTATAACACCTGTGTGGGTGTTCAGAGCCTTTAACACTAGCTGAATACTATGAAGTGTGTACTAACAGTCCGGGGAGGGGAGGGTGATGGGGTTTTTGTTTGTTTTTTTAATAAAAGAAAAATAAATTGGATCGCAAAAAAAAGTTTTAATCAGAGAGAGATCATCAACAACAAAGATAACACACGTTGCCAAAATTAAGTTTGACAGAAGAAATAAGGTGTGGCCCATGGTAACAGGGATCTGGTTTCACATTAAAGTAAAACAACAGAAATTATTTATTGACGTGCATTATGAACCATGAGTCATGAGCATATTTATCTAATTATTTATCCCAGAAGTTTCAGGTAAAGACCCTGTCCTTCTCACACTGAGAGAAATCCAATCACCAGTCCAAATGTCCTCACACTTCCAGACAGAAACAAGGAGAGACTTCTGATTTGCAGGTGAAATACACTGTCAGGAGGTTTAAGATGAGAGGTAGTATACTGGTCTGTAGGCTACATTAAAACATAAAGAAAAGTTTTTATTAAACTTCATTAGATTGGTGGATAGTTTCCCATCATGCACTGTGGTCGGTGGAGAGAAGCTGGAAACTGTAGCTGTCTCCAGTTGACGGGGAATGAGCACACTAAGACTAATCCATGCAATCTCTTCTGACTCAGAGATTTGTTCTGAAAATATGGTAATTTGACTCGGAATGAGCAGTCTAAGACTAGCTAGACTAGTCTGAGCATCAGATCATTTTATCTTATGTTATATTTTTATCTGTAGGCTATATAAAGGCGTGCATGTGTGCGTGTGTGCAGGCTGGGCGTTGTGCAGGCTGGGCAGACAGGACCAGCAACTCTGTGTGCTTCCAACCCAGGCTGCGTCAAGAGTCGGTCTCTTTGGCCTGCCTATATATTTGCCCTTTTTTTCCGCCGCATGATACTTCATAGACAAGCTGCACGGTGCGGTTGGTGTCTGGATTTTTTCGTTGACTCTTTACTGGCTGACTTCATGCAGAAAAGAATTCAAACACAAACTGGAACTCTGTCCTCTGGACTCCTGGTTTGGTTCTTAACTGACTGAAGACACACAAGGTAACGTGTGAATGTGTTGATGTTGGTGTTGTCATGATATGAATCCTGTTGTACAGATTTAGTGTATGAGGGTTGGTGGATTAGACAAGAAGTTAAGTAAGGGTTAATGCCCGACGAAGTGTCCATTGTCAGGTATTACTGGACGATGGTGAGGCGTGAACCGGCCAACGCCGAAGTCCATTAATATAAGGTGACCAGATTTCTGAGACAAAATCCGGGGACATTTTCAGCTCAGAAGCGTAAATACTCCCAAACAGGTAATGTTTTTATCTTTGTAAAACTTAAAGTAGAATTCCGGCCAATTTTTATCTGGCTGTACACACTCACCGGAGGGCAGCTAGCAGCTAAAAGCTACTACCGCACTACTGTTTATTTTAGGGGGGAATAAACTTCAAGACATGACATGACCTGTCCTCTGGAGGACATAGCCACACCACCGCTGCTCCATGGATTGTTATTGGGATGATTATCACAGAAGCCTGTCTGAATACACTCACTGGACGGCAGCTAGCAGCTAACGGCTATCAGCTAGCAGGGCAAGCTAACTACTGGCAGGATCGATACAAGGACCAGGGTAGGTGAATTTAAACAATGTCTGAGTTGAAAACGCATCTTGTTGACATGTAAGGGCCCTGTTCATGTGGCACAGACATATTAATTGCATTTTGTGTCTGTTAAGAGGCACAAAGGCACTCTAAAACTTGCCCCGACCACTGCCGTTTTAGTTCAGGGGACGCTTGTACATGTAGCTGCAGCTTCTCCGTGTTACCTGCACTGATTCGGGTCGGGGTTTTTTCTATCGAAAGTACTCGCGTAGCTATAGCGATCAAGATTAACGTAAAAATTGGCCGGAATTCTCCTTTAAAACGGGGACACTGCCCCAGGGCCCCCCTAGGGGGGTCCATGGGCATGCTCCCCTGCAAGAAAATGTTGTCTATTTTAACGTTTAAATGCATCAATCTGGTGCACTTTGAAAAGAAATTCAGAGGTTAGACTTGATTATTCGTATCTATGGATGGAAATACTTGTGCTGTAGCCTGAACTATTTTGCACTTCAGAATTTTAACCATGCACACACAGGTGGAATAGTTTTTTTCTTAATATTTTTGCATTAATGTTACTAGGAAGCATACCAGTAGAAATATATATTCATATTTGTAAGTGGGATTTATATATATAAGTGGGATTGTCTGGAATCTGGCAACATAATAACCATTATGTTGGGATACACTGGCTAAGCAATTTACAAAAATGTCTGTGCTGACATAAATAGTTTACGTGAGAATACATTATAATTTTGGCCCAAAGTTGGAGACCATGTAGAAATTTTGTTGCAATTTCAAAACCAGATTACCCGGGAACCGCTTGTTGTACTGATGCATGTGTTGAGTGAAGAGTTTGTGAGATATTTCACAGAGTAATGGGTGTGCAGAGATGTATGCAGAATGCAAATATGATAACATTTCATGTAAGTTCAATGTTAATTTTCTCGCAAACCATTTGTCACAGCAACTGGCGCTGATATCATTGGAAAGCTTAGATTCTGGTTGAGGTGGTTGTGCCAGACTCAGGCCTTTGGCTGAGCCTCTATCTGTCAGAGGGAGAGCAGGAGTGCGGTTGTGAAGAAGTTGGTAATTTCATGGCGCAGATTAACACTTTTGCATGCACTATATCCGTGTCACATTCTCATTAGGGGAGAATCGCCCCTGCTGCTACTTCATACTTGTACTCCACTACACCTCAGAGGGAAATATTGTAATGTTTACTGCACTACATTTATCTGACAGCTTTTGCTTTATTGCTTCACGCTGGGCTTGTTTATTATTGACTATTGAGGAAAATATTTTCCTTTGACATTGGTCCAGTATTAAACGAGATCGCTGCAGTTGGAAACGGCAAAACAAGCTACAATGTAAGTTAATAGGACAATTGACCAGCTTGTATTTACGTTCATAAAAGTGCTTGTTTTGCCACTGACAGGCTCAAATTAATATTTTAAGTGTCCAACAACATTATGGAAAGGATTTCTAAGAAGGTCGACCTTTGTGTTAAAGAGTAAGATCCTTTTTTTAAACATAAAAAGTTCACGATTAGCGTTTGCTAAACCCACCAGACTCCATGTAAATAAACAGTCATTTTAGCATCGGAAAATATGGGCACATGCACGTTTAGGGTACACGTTTGGTCAATGTTTTCTTTCTTTTATTCCAATTTCAGGTCTGTCAATCACATTGAAAACCGGGGACATTTCCAGGGACAGCTCCAGCCGGGGACAGGTCACCGAAACCAGGGACTGTCTCCGGAAACCGGGAACGTCTGGTCACCCTAGCTAAAGGCCAATACGTTGTTATAGTGCCACCATCAAAACTGCAGCCTGTGTGGCTGGCCATGTGCAAAGGCTCAGTCCTCAACGCATCGGCCACGGGTTCGGTTCCGACCAGCGGCCCTTTGCAGCATGTAGCTCCCCCTCTCTCTCCCCTTTCATGTCTAGGCTGTCCTGTCACAAATAAAGGCCTGCAATGCCAAAAAAATTATCTTGAAAAGAAAATAAGTTGCACAAAATTCAACACTGCACTTCCTTGGGTCCCCAGCAATGCACCCAACCAAGTGTGAAGTAGATCGGATGAATGGTTCTCGAGATATGTGGACACACACACACACACACACACACACTCACACACACACACACACACACACACACACACACACACACACACACACACTAACACACACACTTACATTTCTATCAAGAAATACATTTTACACAGTCTGTGGGAAAATGACGAAGGACATACAGTATTTTCTGATCCTTGTCTTGTCATCCAAAAATAATCTGGTATATTTTTTTTAGATTAATCGTTTCACTTATTTTGATTAAAAAATAGTGAATATATAATAAACAGTCTATTGTTCCAGCTTCCAAAAGAGAATGTTGCTGCTTTCGTCTGTGTTATGTCTCAGTAAACTTTGTAAATCTTCAAGTTTTGCAATTTGGATCCAACAAAATATTTCAAGACATCTCTTGGGCTTGAAAACGTTTCGGCACTTTATGAACAAAAAAATCGATTAGTCGAGGAAATAATTGGCATATTAATCGATTATGAAAGTAATCATTAGTTGCACACCCAAACATTAATAAACATGATATGATATTTTTACAGGACACCTACCTTGTTGTTTATTTCTGACCTTCGTCCTGCGGAGACGGCTCAAATCTGACATCTGATCCAAATATACAGTGTATATTGTGTGTGTGTGTGTGTGTGTGTGTGTGTGTGTGTGTGTGTGTGAAGCAGGTGTATGGTTTTTTTTTGCATGTTGCAAAACCAATCCAGACTTTGTGATACCTTTTTACACGGTTCATTTCTCAGGTAAATGTTCCCGTCCTCCCTTTCCAGGGAGTATTAACATCTGCTTAAACCTGACAACTGAAACATAAATACATGCGTTCAGCCACTTAGTTTTGACATTACTAGAGCTTCACTGTTTAGAAAATGGTTCATCATTTGCTAAAGTCTTACTACTATGGTGGCCGACAGGGGCAGACGCCCTGCAACTTAAGAAAACACACGCAAATAGACAAAACACAAGCAAATTAAGAAAACAACTTCATTAATTTGTCAACACATGTGCAGCATTCAGCAAACGCGCTGCAAATACACACAACACAACCAAATACATAAACGCACTGCAAATATCACAACACAACCAAATAGATAAACGCGCTGCAAATATGAAACGATGCAAAAAGAAAAGCACGCAAACCCAGAAAACAAATGCAACAAAAAAACGCTGCATCCAGATTACACAACGGAAGTTCTCCAGACCTCTAGAGGGAGCAGCTAGTGGAACAGCTGGAGTCGGGTATGGCTGCAGCCTGGAGAACTCCATAGACTGTATATTAAATTCATATTATTATTATTATTATTATTATTATTATTAATAACATAATATATTAATAACATACAGTCTATGCTCCCGTCTCACGCCCTCCCGGCTGGTGCCATCCCCGAGCTTCGGCTTTTCAAAATAAAAGCTTGCATCTGGTCCGCTATGTGTTTGTACTTGTTGTGTTGGATGTTTGTGAACTAAACAGTACGGCAGTCACGCTAATGAATACAATAACTTTTTCAGCAGATTTCTTACTTACAACACGATGGAGTTAGCAAAGCAGTTTTGTGTTTATATGTGCGGGCGGGATTTCTTCAGTTTGATAAATCCCACGGTAAATTGGCTGGTTTACTAACAGGGAGGGACTAGAAATCCTGTCTGTTTTTTGTATTTCAAGAGCGAATTGCTCCACAATATGAATACAGATTGATCACTTATTTTGTTGGTAACCGTTGTTGTATAATCACAATATTACACTTGAGGAGGCCTACACTTCAGTGATGCACCTTTCGGACCTCGAAATTAAACCCTCTGATGTAATATGGCTTAAACAAACGTCAACGTTAAACACTGATGCAGTTTTAAATGTTTTATCACCACGAGTTTACAGATGTCTCTGCTGATTGAGTATCAGCTGGGACCTGAGACGAGACACACCCACCAAACCAGAGAAAACATATCTCAAACATAGACTTAATATTTACAGTCTATGCAGTTGCTCTCTCTCTCTCTCTCTCTCTCTCTCTCTCTCTCTCTCTTATTTGCAGTGCGTTTATGTATTTGGTTGTGTTGTGTGCATTTGCAGCGCGTTTGCTGAATGCTGCGCGTGTGTTGTCAAATTAATGAAGTTGTTTTCTTAATTTGCTTGTGTTTTGTCTATTTGCGTGTGTTTTCTTAAGTTGCAGGGCGTTTGCCCCTGTCGGCCACCGTATACTACAGACCTAAAATCAAACAAATCCAGAAATTATTTATTTATTATCTGAGCTTATATTTGTGCCAGTGTCCAGTTTCATAACACCAATGCAAATGTAACTCATTGTATTTGTCCATTAAGATGGACAATGACAGAATTCAAATCACTTTTATGTAAGTGAAAAGGTGTCTGGTGTGTATTCAAATCAAACAAAGTGAGCGTCTGTCTGTATTACTTCATACAAATATGAGCCTGCAGACAAAAGAGAACTTTGCTTTGTGTTGTTGAACTATCATGCAAATAAACACATTAACAATGTGGCCATCAGATCAACACAGTTGTGACACAACACACACAATTGTGATTGGTTTAAAGAAATGTGAATAAACCAGAGCATGTTTTTCTCCCATCCCAGAATGTTGTGTGGACTAGCCAGACCTTCCTCCGCAGCGCTGTGGAGGAGGGTCTGGCAATGCGAGACTAGTTCACTGGTTACTCTTGTTATTTCCTTCTTCCAAAACAGTGGGGAAGAACACCAGGAAATTGCCAGGAGTTGAGTTTTCATTAAAACCAAATTATGACTGGTGTGTTACCTGCGTGCTATAGTCTGGATCAACGTCAGTACATTTCCAGGATATTTACCTCACATCCCTCACCTTTTGCTCTCTGTGTTGACATTTTCAAACGCTGTTCGATTCAGGAAACTACAAAATATTGTATGTGGCGTTTGTGGGGTGCAAATGTTCCACCAAAACAATTCCTTCCCGGGACTATTTTGCAGCATCCAAAGCTTAGCGCCGCCCAAGACGATTGTGATTGGTTTAAAGAAATGCAAACAACCCAGAGATTTTTTTCTCCTATCCCAGAATGCATCTGTGATGTAGCCAGACCTTACGGCACAGCGCTGTAGAGTAAACAAAATATTCTCTGTCTAGCTCAGCTAAAAACAATGGATCTGCAGCATATGCTCTAACACACATGAGTTGTAACTGAAAACATGTTTATTTTACAAAACTGAAAGAGAAAAGAACTGAAGACAAACTGTGATGGGAAGAGAGTTTAAGTGTTCTGGGGTTGAGTCCTGCAGGTTTGTACATCTAAAATATAACTGTGGATCTCAACACATTACTGTAAAACGTCTTGTTAAAACAGAGTTGTACCTTTCTAGATTGAAAGTGTTTGTCTCGTCCTGCAGGCTGCAGCTCAGTCTGAACTTTGAACTGCAGGAGACACAACTGGGACCTCTGCAGGACATGAAGAGACATGATGGTCCCACTCAAGTTTCAACACATTTAGGTATATTACTGTTTTCTTCTTATTTTATTTTTTACATAGGCCTAATTAATGTTTTAAATATGAAACAAACAAATACACACTACTACTGCTGCATAATTAGTAAGTATCTGCCTCTCCGTCCCTCTTCTCAGACACACCCCCACTCCCCTCTGCAGCTCTATGAAGACTTATTGTTCTTCTCCAGCTGTCCACCAGGTGTCCTCAGACTCTCCTCATCCTGATCACCTGGGTCTCATTTCCCAATCACCCTGTCAGCACATATACCAGACCTGGTCCTGGTTGGTCCATGTTGTGTCAGGCCTTTGCTCTGCAGCCTTCTGAATGTGAATTTAGTCAAGTTGTTTATTGTAAAACTGAGTTATTATTATGATTGTAAATCCCAGTAGCTCATTATGTAACAGGCTACCAGTGAAGTGTTCTATCTCTGAGCAACATACCCAGTGGGTATATAATGAGGCCGTCTGTCTCTGCCTGCAGGAACACAAATGATAGCAGCAGCCCCATGTTGGCCCACTACAGCAGCTCTGATGGAGAGATGTCCACCTTGTTAAGGAAACACTCAGCAGCAGCACAACTCATCACATATGTGAAGAAGGTTCGGCTTAGGTTTTTTTGTTTGTTTTTTTTAATAAAAGAAAAATAAATTGGATCACAAAAAAAGTTTTAATCAGAGAGAGATCATCAACAACAAAGATAACACACGTTGCCAAAATTAAGTTTGACAGAAGGAATAAGGTGTGGCCCATGGTAACAGGGATCTGGTTTCACATTAAAGTAAAACAACAGAAATTATTTATTGACGTGCATTATGAACCATGAGTCATAAGCATATTTATCTAATTATCTATCCCAGAAGTTTCAGGTAAAGACCCTGTCCTTCTCAAACTGAGAGAGATCCAATCACCAGTCCAAATGTCCTCCCAGGTAGAGACAGAAACAAGGAGAGACAAAGACTTCTGATTTGCAGGTAAAATAGACTCCGAGGAGGTTTAAGATGAGAGGTAATCTACTGGTCTGTAGGCTACATTAAAACATAAAGAAAAGTTTATATTAACTTCATTAGATTAGTGGAGAGTCCAGAGTTTCCCATCATGCACTGTGGTCGGTGGAGAGAATCTGGAAACTGTAGCTGTCTCCAGTTTATGGGGAATGAGCACACTAAAACTAATCCATGCAATCTCTTCTGACTCAGAGATTTGTTCTGAAACATGGTAATCTGACTTGGAATGAGCAGTCTAAGACTAGCTAGGCTGGGCGTTGTGCAGGCTGGGCAGACCGGACCAGCAACTCTGCGTGCTTCTAACCCAGGTCTCTTTGGCCTGCTTATATATATTTTTATAAACTTGTTTCCGCCGCTTGACACTTCATTGACAAGCTCCAAGGTGTGGTTGGTGTTTGGATTTTCTCGTTGACTCTTTACTGGCTGCCTTCATACACAGAAGAAATCAAACACAAACTGGAACTCTGTCCTCTGGTCTCCTGGTTTGGATCTTAAATGACTTAAAACACACAAGGAAATGTGTGAATGCGTTGATGTTGTCATGATATTAATCATGTTTTAGTGATGTAGTGTGTGAGAGTTGGTGGATTAGACAAGAAGTTAACAGATAATAATGTTTTGCCTATAACGGCGCCTTCCAGGCAGCTAACCCTAACCTTAACCCTAAACATAAGCATTGCCGCGCTGCCTGGGAGGAGACGTTGGGGGCAAAAAACACCAAAGATCCATATTTCCTTCTTGCAGGTGTTCATGTCAGATCTTACACAAATCCAAATGGTAAAAGTAATTCCAACTTTTTTTCAGTCGACTCTTGTCTGTCATCTTAGAATTAAAAAGTAGTAATCCAAGTTGAGTTCGCTGACTGTGCATCTTGAGCAGTTTGGTGTCCCTTAACCCTTAACCATTAACCAGGGGCGATTCTAGGATCAGACCTTTAGGGGGGCTCAGCCTTGCAAAAGTGTTAAACCCACCTTTAAAAAAACTTTAAAGTAATTTTTCTCAGGTTCACACTCTAGCGAGTTAAGGTATTTTGCCTTTGCAGGGCAGCACACTTTATGTGTTACTACTTGACTCAGATAGTTGGCGATTTTTTTTCCAGTTAAATTTTCCTTTTTTAAACATGTCGGACTAATGCATGGCCCCGGTGATAAGTGGTGTAGGTTGATGAATAAAGATGTTAGTAGTATCCTCCTCGTTCTTCTGACAAACAGCGACAAATGGCACCATCTTGTGACATACATACATTACTATCTGGCTTTCAGTCCTCTGGCTAGTCACGTGTTATAAGTAACACAGAAGAAGTATAAACAGACTGTATATGTTCTCTCTCTGTCCTGTAATAAGTGAACTCTGAGCTCATATGTTTGTGACTCTTCACCTCTGTCTCCTCTCACAGGGAGAAGATGATCTGCAGCATCCTGCTGCTCATCATCCTGACCTCCTGTGTCTCTGGTTAGTTTACAGCTTCACTTTATTATCCACTAACACTAAACAAAGAATCACTAAAGTATCCACAGAAACATGTGGAGATGGAGTTTAAAGTTGTCAGTGTGTCTGCTCCTCACTTTCCCTCTCTGTCTCCTCAACAGGAACATTTGTAGTGAATGTGACCCAGACCTCCTATCAGGCAGAGGAGAACCACGACATCACACTGGAGTGGACCTTCACAACCAACCCTCACAGTTCCTCCAACTCTCTTAATATCTTCTGTGAATTGTTAACTGATACTAATAATCAAACCCTGTTTCGTCTCCATAAAGGAGTTGAGGTCCCAGAGTCTCAGGATGAACAGTTTGCAGGACGAGTCCAGTGGGACAAAGACGTCCTCAGAGAAGGACGACTCAGACTTCATGTGTCCAGACTCAGGACTGAAGACTCGGGACTGTATGTGTGTAAAGTGTTCACAAGTTATGGGAGTAACTCTGGTAGATGTTGGCTCAATGTCACTGGTAAGTTGATTCAGGAGAACTGGAGTTTTTCTGTTTGTACTTTGAACTAAAAGATGCAGATTATATAGTCATTTTCACTAAAACAGGTTTCCTTCCTGTCAATCAGCCACATTATATTTTCTGTTCTTTACAGCAGCTGTTGATGAGCCAAAACCTCAGAGACCAACAGTTAGACCAGAACCAGAGAGTCTGAAATACATCAGGATCCTCTACGCTGGACTGGCAACACTGACAGCAGCAGTTCTACTGATTATCTGTCTTTGTTTTAAATGTATTAATAAGAAAAGAAACATATAGTCAGCCGTAGAGATGTCAAGTTTATCAGAGATCCGAGCACTTGGACTAACAGTCTAACTCAGTCTGGAGGACCCTCTTTAAATGAGTCATCAGAGCATAAAGTCACAGTCATAAAAACTAAATCAGACTCCTAGAGTCTCTCCTCCTTCTGTTCTTAGTGTCAGAAAACTATTTGTTATATAAAAAGTTGTGTTATATCCAGCCTGGTCGCACAGAATTCCGTGAAATGATCACGAATTGTTAGCAGCGCATTACGTGGTGGTGGCACGGAATGTGTGAAAATATCTGTTTGGCCACCACGGAAAAGAATGTCAATGAGAAGATGACGTAGCATTAAGAGCGACTACGGTAGCGAGTACTATGTAACGCCGAAATTCTGCATAAGGAGGTTGGTTGGGGTGGCGGATAGACTGGGATGGGTCAAACACAGGACGTTCACCCTGGAGACCGGGGTTCGTGTCCCGCATGTCAAGTTTCCTAAAGTCGCTTTCTTCTTTTCCGTCCCGTTCTTCCCGCGTGTCACGGAACCGTAAGCCCACCCACGACATCTTCCTCAACCCAACCGTCCCGTTCTTCCCGCGTGTCAAGGAACCGTAAGCCCACCCATGACCTTTTCTTTAACTTAAGGGGCCGTGTTTATTTAACGGAATTTTTTGTTTATTTTCTGAATTTTTCTGAATTGTTTTCACGGAACTCTTCCGTGGGCCCATCACGGAATGTTTTGCAATTTCGTGAAACTGCCACAGATTTTGAGTTAAGGGGCCGTGTTCATTTCATGGAATTCTGTGAGATTAGGTTGGTTATATCTTTATATTTTAAATGATCTTCATGTTACTACAGGTTTGAGTTTAAATTAAGTTGACATGTTACATCATGTTTTGTCTTCTTCTAGTTGTGTAATTACTTGTATCAATATATTATGTCATATGTTACTTGTAATGTTCTCTCTATTGTTACTTGTCTAGGCACTACTGATGTAAATTAGCATTAATGCTAACTCCAGCATGTTTACATCTTGATGTTCATTAAGGAGCTCTGTCCATGTTCAGTTACTATGAATTTAAATGACGTTATTACAGCAGAAATGACTAATGTCAGTGTAAATAATGCTTTTTTTGAGTGAAGGGTTTTGCAGCTTTTAAATAATCAAGGAATGAAACTTGCATCTGAGATATGATTTGGTGTTTTACTACAACAGAAAAAGGAAATGAAGTGAATCAAATTTGGTAAATTACAGCAAATAAAGAAAGCACACAGAACAATATGGAGACATCTTCCTGCTTCTTCTTCTTCCTGCATTTCAGTTCCAGAGACATTTAAACCACAATGCAACCGGAGCACCACCTCTTCCATTCATGTGTGTTATTATGCTGAGCTGATAGCATGCAGGTTAACTGTGGAGACTTGATGATCAACTCCTTCAACAAGACCAGCTGACTCCCAGTAAAAAGCTCCCTCTGCTGGTTCATCTTTACCATCTTTCGTTCCTTAATTCAATCTAGGGTCAAATATAGAGAGAGGGTGTCTCTTGAGGCAAATGTGTGATCTGTGATATTGAGCTGAATATAACTGACTTGACTCATAGTAACATACAGGAAGACTCATAAACAATTATCAGATCCAGTTAAATACATTTTTCTATTCATGGGCCTATTTTATTTTTAATTAATGTTGGATGAATTGTCTTATTTGTAACAAAATGTTAACATTATAATGATGAAAAAGTTTATTCTTTAACCCTAATTTACATATTTAAAAAGAGAATACATACTGGGCTGTCAGAATTTGGCAAAAGGCTGAACAAAGGAAGGGAGACCACACGTGAGTTGTTACTGAAAACATGTTTATTTTACAGAACTGAAAGAGAAAAGAGAGTTCCGTGGCTAAGAAACATGGCGCAAAACCAGATAATGTTAAGCAATATTAGAGAGCAGATTAATGGCCTAATTTTGTGTGAGTTTTTTTTTTTTGTCTGGCATCTAACATGTTGTGTGTGTGATATGGCATTAAAGCCTCTGAACACCCACACAGGTGTTTTCTGTTATTCTGGCTGATTAGACTCTGTTCAGGTTGAAGGTGGGCCGGAGCTTTGATGGGAACTTATTAAGTCACAAATTCTTTATACTAATAAGGATGATAAAGTTGTCATTTGTCCCGCCCTAACAGGTGCAACAACACTAACAGTGGACTCAAGAAGATGTCAATCACTCAGTGTAACCACACCACACACTCCTGGAAAAGGTCCAATAATCAACATCAACCAAGATAACACACGGTGCCATAATTACGTTTGACAGGAGGAATAAGGTGTGGCCCATGGTAACAGGAATCTGGTTTCACGTTAAAGTGAAACAATAGAAATTATTTATTGACGTGCATTATGAACCATGAGTCATGAGCATATTTATCTAATTATTTATCCCAGAAGTTTCAGGTAAAGACCCTGTCCTTCTCACACTGAGAGAAATCCAATCAACAGTCCAAATGTCCTCGCAGTTAGAGACAGAAACAAGGAGAGTCAAACTTCTGATTTTCAGGTAAAATAGACTGTCAGGAGGTTTAAGATGAGAGGTAGTCTACTGGGGCCTCATTTATAAAACTGTGCGTAGGATCCTTGCTAAAAGTGTACGTACGCCCAAAAGCCCAAAATGGCGTACGCCAAAATAAAGTCAGATTTATAAAACCGTGTGTACACACACCTGTAAGCAATGTTCCTTTTATAAATCAGAGATTACCTACAAGTGTGCGTACGTGAATCAGCCTCTTATCCCGCCCTGTACACGCCCATTTTTAACCATAAATAGTCAATGCAAAGCACCTCGTGAATGCTGATCAGTATGTTAATGACACTGGCAGTTGTTACACCGAATCATGACGACAGGCGGAGAAAAAGCAAAAAACTTCTCAAACGTTCAGGAATTGCCGCAAATTGAATTATAATTTCGGCCTGTTCTTGCACAGTGTAGGGAAACCTAATCTATAACTACATGTATTAATAATACATCCAAAACAGCAGGCATTACGGTACTCAGAGACAGCTTCGATATACCAGACGTATATAATAAGATTTAACAGAACTATATATTATATCCAAACAAGCCTTAGTGATACAAATTAAGATTATATATAATATTTGTATAAAAAAATACTCAACTGTCTGACATTTCCCTCTGGAAACAGCCGGTTTCCCCCAGAGTGGCGAGTACCTGTATTTGGACCAGGATGGCACGGTTCCGGTGCGTTGCCCTCTCTACTGAACCCAATTCAGTACATAGATCCAAGAGCACAGCTTTAGGGAATTTAAATCAGCATATTAGCCAGTCATCGTCATGGTCAGTGAAGTCTCTTTTTCTCCTAATTCTGTCATTGGCGTAGTCCTCCTGCAGTGCCATCATGCAGCATTACACACGGGGGTCACCGTAGTATTAATATGTTTACAACAATTTGTGATTGTTAACACCGTGCCAACACAACATCAACTAGGTATCCCCCACCTCGAGATACAATTTGAAGACGAAAGAAAGTCTAATAGGCAAACACACTTTGCTTCATGCAGGTTTTGTCACAAACAGTATTAAAGTTCGGACTGATAACGAGGACATTAAGGGTAACGTTTGAGTGAGAGCTTAACGGCTGTATTTTCAGACTTTGACATTTGATGATATATGCACAGTATTAAAGACAGACAATTAGTTATTTACACTGTGTTCTGCCGTTATGTAATGGTAGGGTATTTAATGCTATCCTGTAATCCAGTCGGGCCATCCACTCCTCCTGCGCTCCGTAGCGGACATTGTGACGGTGAGACAGCAGTGATTAAATATTAAGACATTTTTTTTATTTAAGATTTGAGTTGGAGGTGTTTATGGAACAATTATCACTCAGTACAAGCGCAAATAACACTGCTGGATTTAATCTTCATGATAACGTGGATGATATGGAGTGAAAAAATATGCGTGAGGCATCAATACTTGAAAATATTAAGAGTAATCGTTATTCCCATTTACTTTCTGCAGTCTGACTTCAGTTCACCACCTCACCATCTGCGTCGCCAATTCCTATGTTGTCTCCAAAATGTGCGTACACATGGGTCAGAGTCTGCGTGGAGGGCCGCACATTCTGCCGTCAAGTTTGTTTTTTATAAATCACAACCTTTGCGTGGGAAGTGGCGTACGCACATTTTCAGCCCCGTTTTGTGCGTACGCCACATTTATAAATGAGACCCCATACTGGTCTGTACATTAAAACATAAAGAAAAGTTTTTATTAACTTCATTAGATTAGTGGAGAGTCCAGAGTTTCCCATCATGCACTGTGGTCGGTGGAGAGAAGCTGGAAACGGTAGCTGTCTCCAGTTGACGGAGAATGAGCACACTAAGACTAATCCATGCAATCTCTTCTGACTCAGAGATTTGTTCTGAAAATATGGTAATTAAACTTGGAATGAGCAGTCTAAGACTAGCTAGACTAGTCTGAGCATGAGATCATTTTATCTTAAGTTATATTTTTATCTGTAGGCTATATAAAGCCGTGCGTGTGTCCGTGTGTGCAGGCTGGGAGTTGTGCAGGCAGTTCTGGGCAGACCGGACCAGCAACTCTTTGTACTTCCAACCCAGGCTGCGTCAGGAGACGCTCTCTTTGGCCTGCCTATATATTTGCCCACTTGACACTTCATAGACAAGCTGCACGGTGTGGTTGGTGTTTGGATTTTCTCGTTGACTCTTTACTGGCTGACTTCATACACAGAAGAAATCAAACACAAACAGGAACTCTGTCCTCTGGTCTCCTGGTTTGGATCTTAACTGACTGAAGACACACAAGGTAATGTGTGAATGTGTTGATGTTGGTGTTGTCATGATATGAATCCTGTTGTACAGATTTAGTGTGTGAGGATTGGTGGATTAGACCAGAAGTTAACAGATAATAATGTGGTCGGTTCTCTCAGTAAAGAGACAATTCAACAACAACAGTTTAACACACATTTGATTCATTGACGACAGATCATCCTGAAACCTGATCCACATAAAAAGCTGCTCTATGAGACTTTAAACAGCAGCTGGAACATTTAGTAAAGAGTCGTTTCAATATGACAGCATGAGGTTGTTTGAGTGTTTACTGTTTCTATATTGTCTGTTGTATAGGCTATTGTTTATAAGGAATACCACACTTGTGTTACTAAATTTAGCACAAAAAGTAAGGAAATTTGTGTTTGGTAGATTATTTCTCTGTGGTAACGATGCTTTTTGGCAATAAATCTTATACCGTTGGAAAGCCTGTTTAGTTCCCGTTCAAATGGTGCCCCATTTGTAAGGAACATGCATTTGTGGGATGAGCAGCAGCGCTGAGTATGTGGGTTGCGCCCATGAAAAATTTGCAAAATCTTCTCTGCCAATGCCAAACGGGTTATTCTGCCATTGACTCGTGGATTGGATGATTGGAGTTTGAAGAAACAAGACATAATGGCAATTTAACAATTTATTCATTTCACAAACAGGAGCCTCAGTAGCGTGTGGAAGAACCATACACAGCCACAACAGCCTGGCACCTCCTCCTCATGCTGGTCACCAGCCTGGTCACACACTGTTGTGGGATGGCGTCCCATTCTTCATGGGATTGCCACTGGTTGCAGAATCTCATCTCTGAATCAGGCACCTGATTGGCAGCACCTGGGGGTACCAGAAGCTCAAAATAAGTGTCACTAGCAACAGCAAAATAACCTGTTTGGCAATGGCAGAGAAGATTTGGCAAATTTTTCATGGGCGAAACCTACATACTCAGCGATGCTGCTCATCCCACAAATGTATGTTCCTTACAAATGGGGCACCATTTAAAAGGGCACTAAACAGGCTTTCCAACGGTATAAGACTTATTCCCAAAAAGCATTGTTACCACTTAAAAAATAATCTACCAAACGCAAATTTCATTACTTTCTGTGATAAGTTTATTTGACTCAGACAGTTGGCAATTTTTTTCAGTTAAATTTTCCTTTCTTTAAACATGACGGACTAATGCATGGCCCCGGTGATAAGTGGTGTAGGTTGATGAATAAAGATGTTAGTAGTATCCTCCTCGTTCTTCTGACAAACAGCGACAAATGGCGCCATCTTGTGACAGACATACATTACTGTATCTGGCTTTCAGTCCTCTGGCTAGTCATGTGTTATAAGTAACACAGAGGAAGAAGTATAAACAGACTGTATATGTCCTCTCTCTGTCCTGTAATAAGTCCTCTGTCTCCTCTCACAGGGAGAAGATGATGAAGATGATCTGCAGCATCCTGCTGCTCATCATCCTGACCTCCTGTGTCTCTGGTTAGTTTACAGCTTCACTTTATTATCCACTAACACTAAACAAAGAATCACTAAAGTGTCCACAGAAACATGTGGAGATGGAGTTTAAAGTTGTCAGTGTGTCTGCTCCTCACTTTCCCTCTCTGTCTCCTCAACAGGAACATTTGTAGTGAATGTGACCCAGACCTCCTATCAGGCAGAGGAGAACCACGACATCACACTGGAGTGGACCTTCACAACCAACCCTCACAGTTCCTCCAACTATCTTAATATCTTATGTGAACTGATAACTGATCTCAAAAATCAAACCCTGTTTCGTCTCCATAAAGGAGTTGAGGTCCCAGAGTCTCAGGATGAACAGTTTGCAGGACGAGTCCAGTGGGACAAAGACGTCCTCAGAGAAGGACGACTCAGACTTCATGTGTCCAGACTCAGGACTGAAGACTCGGGACTGTATGTGTGTAAAGTGTTCACAAGTTATGGGAGTAACTCTGGTAAATGTTGGCTCAATGTCACTGGTAAGTTGATTCAGGAGAACTGGAGTTTTTCTGTTTGTACTTAAAAAATGAAAGATGCAGATTATATAGTAATTTTCACTAAAACAGGTTTCCTTCCTGTCAATCAGCCACATTATATTTTCTGTTCTTTACAGCAGCTGCTGATGAGCCAAAACCTCAGACACCAACAGTGAGACCAGAACCACCGACTCTGAAAAACATCAGGATCCTCTACGCTGGACTGACAGCACTGACAGCAGCAGTTCTACTAATGATCTGTCTTTGTTTTAAATGTGTTAATAAGAAAAGACACATATATTCAGCCGTACAGATGTCGAGTTTATCAGAGAAAGGAGCACTTGGACTAACAGTCTAACCCAGTCTGGAGGACCCTCTTTAAATGAGTCATCAGAGCATAAAGTCACAGTCATAAAAACTAAATCAGACTCCTAGAGTCTCTCCTCCTTCTGTTCTTAGTGTCAGAAAACTATTTGATATAAAATGAATATTGTAGGATATTTTGATGCTAACTCCAGCATGTTAACATCTTGATGTTCATTAACGAGCTCTGTCCATGTTCAGTAACTATGAATTTAAATGAAGTTATTACAGCAGAAATGACTAATGTCAGTGTAAATAATGCTTTCGTTGAGTGAAGGGTTTTGCAGTAAGGCATGGATACCCGACCCGAGCCCGACGGGCCGGGCCGGATTCGGACAGATATTTAGAAATGATGGTCGGGTTCGGGCCGGGCTCGGTCACATCAGCGTGATAAGGCATTTGTTGTAAAATGGTGCTGCGGCTCCTTTAAGAGAGCTCAGTGTGTGTGTAAAGTGGGAAGAAGAGAGATAGAGGAAGAGGAAGCAGACGTGTAGATGCGACCGGAGCAGAGTTGGTGGAATCAGTTTAAGTTTTGTACACAGTGTGTGCGGTGTCCGAGATAAACCCCAGACTGAAAACCAAGTTCATTCATCTGCTCACCAGAAACGGGATTTTAACCCCGACGTTATAACGTCGGCCCTGGAGGTAACGAGTCTCCCCTGGTTTTCTGATCACGGTCGGAATCGAAGCAAGCAGGAAAGGTTAACACATTGAACATTTTAAATTAAACAGCTGATTAACGTGCGCTTGTTCCCCCGTGTGCGCTGATGACATCTGTTGACATTTCCGAATGCATTCCAGTTGCTTAATAAAAGCTTTCCACACAAACAAACGTACATGTGTCATTAGTATGAGAAAAAAAAACAACGAGATTTTAACTGTGCCGGGCTCGGGTCGGGCTCGGACATAAATATCATAATGCCTGACGGGCTCGGGCCGGGTTCGGTCACGGCTCTGTCGGGCTCGGGCCGGGGTCGGACGGAAAAATTCGGCCCGATCCAGGCTCTACTCTGCTCCCCATTTGTAATTTGTCCCGCTAATCTCCTGATTTCATTGTGATATCATATGACTCAAATGGCTGTGTCACAGTTTCTGTGATATGTCCAGACTGGAGGATGGTACTTGGCGTGGCCATAGTGGGATTCGGAATTTTGCGGCCGGGGAAAATGACGTTAGCAAACATGCTAATTATAGCATAAACATGCTTCGCTTTGGAAACGCGAAACTGCTAACGTTAGCATTGGCTTGTTCCTGAGAGGTGTGATGGAGGCTGATTTACGGACACGAAGGCAGAGCTAACACACAGTACAGTTTATGTTTGGACAGTTTGTATTGCTATGGACTTAAGGTTCATTGAAACATGTTATGCATGCCTTAATGGCCTCTGTTTACTTTCACTTTGAACAAAGATAATTAAAACAGCTCCTCCTTAATGGCCTGAGCTGAGCTGCAGAACAGGTAGGACTTCATATTCTGAGTCAAATATTTCAGAGTAGAGAAGCAGTCCGTCTGTCTGTTTCATAACTCAGGAGACCCAAAACATCTCGCTGCTCGCTCTTCTTCAAAACAAGTAAGTATAAAACATATTTCATGATTCACAGTTTGTTTTTATTGTGTACATCAACTGTGGGACATTTACTGATATTTAGACAAACATGTTAATTTACTCTCAGATTAGAAAATGATTCAAACAAATTGGCCCAATTTATATATTTGGTTCTTTACTGAAGTATTATTCTAAAAGTTCCTCCAGGATTTGATCTTCAGACATATTGTGATCTTCAGTTGATAAATGACAGGACAAAATGTTGTTTTAAACTTTGTTTTAGACTTTTTCTCGATGTTAGTTTGGATGATCAGTTCCATTTTATTTAGTGTCAAGTTCATACAACAGGATGACTTGTTTCCCTTTAAGTCTTTAAAGCTCCAATAACAAACATAATTAAAATATATATTATATAAATATATGAGTTTGTCCCCATAAAATAATTCCCCAAACAGCTGGCAATATCAAACAAAATAATATGTCATTGATCATTGTATATTAGTTATTAACAATGACCCAACCATCAGAGATGAACCATTTAAAGTAGTTTCTAACTATTACATCCCGTGTTGCACGGCCAGTCAGTCTGACAGAGAGCCAGAGGTGGAGATGTTGTGGAGACAATACAGGCCAGTATTATGTTGGACACTCCCGTGGTTTCTATTGGACATTTGGTCTGTTATGATTTGAAACAGATGTGCTAAATATATGGCACTGTATTTTTGAATAATGTACATTTGTTTGTTTCCATTGTTCCACTGTAAGAAGAAAATAAATTGAAAATGGAAGGGGTGCAATATTTGTTAAAGGCAGAATATGTGTCTAAGATTCTGAATGAAGTATTGTGGGGCTGCAGAGACGTCCCGGCCTACAAATCCCATCCTACAGACTAAAGGAAAATATCTTTGTTTGGTACAGATTCTTGCAAAAATCACACTATGACTATAGTACATTTTTATTTGTGTTTCAATGAAAATGAGAATGATGATCCAAAAAATTGATCATTCCCTCCAATATCGTGAATCATATCACAATCGCAACATCAGTAAAAATAATCGTAATTTGACATTTTCCTCAAATCGTGCAGCCCTACCGAGCAGTGTGGTTAACCACTATCTTTTAAACAAAAATCTCAGAGCATGTGACCTCTGAGACAAAGGAAAACACATGTCCCACATACTGTAAAAGCCACACCTGTATTTGTAAATGTTCCCATTAGTTTGTTGTGGGTCAGACTGTTTAAAAGAAGAAAAGAAATAGAAAATGGAAGGAGATGTTTTCTATCTCTTTAAATAAAAACACTTAAGGTGACCCCATGCTGACTATTCTACCTCTGGTTCTTTACATAGTTAATAGTTGACGTTGTGATATGTGGGCTACTGTAGAACCCTGGTCATCTGGATTTGATAATATTGAAACATTTCTATCTGGATAAGTGTGATTCAATCCATTTTTTTTTTTTAAAACTGGCAGAAAAGTAACATTTATTACCTGTTCCTGGATAGCAAAACATGGGATTTCCAGATTCAACTTTTCTGAAGAGCTGGGCCCAGGACATTAGACTTCATATAAATATATATTATTTTTAATGTTATAATGTTGTTGCCTCATGAAGACATACATACATATAAACAACTGTGTTTAATGTTCCAGCTCAGTCTGTCAGTATGTTGGGAATGTGTTGCTGACTGAGATGCAGACAGAAACTTGTTCAGCAGAAAGTTTCCAGAAATCTTCGTCCTAACTTGCTCGTCCTCGTTCATGCACCTGGGGAGGAGTTTGTGGTCATACACCTGGTAAACATCTACAAACACACATGAACAGGTAGGATGTTATTATTTTTAAACTTTTTCACATTTTGTGATGATGCAGCGTTATGGTGAAATCTTTTAAATTCAGTTTTCTCTCATCAATGAAACAACAGAACAGTCAGCTGTTGTAACAACGGAGTATAAACAGACTGTATATGTTCTCTCTCTGTCCTGTAATAAGTGAACTCTGAGCTCATGTGTTTGTGACTCTTCACCTCTGTCTCCTCTCACAGGGAGAAGATGATCTGCAGCATCCTGCTGCTCATCATCCTGACCTCCTGTGTCTCTGGTTAGTTTACAGCTTCACTTTATTATCCACTAACACTAAACAAAGAATCACTAAAGTGTCCACAGAAACATGTGGAGATGGAGTTTAAAGTTGTCAGTGTGTCTGCTCCTCACTTTCCCTCTCTGTCTCCTCAACAGGAACATTTGTAGTGAATGTGACCCAGACCTCCTATCAGGCAGAGGAGAACCACGACATCACACTGGAGTGGACCTTCACAACCAACCCTCACAGTTCCTCCAACTATCTAAATATCTTCTGTGAACTGTTAGCTGATCTCAGAACAACAGTCCTGTTTCATCTCCATGAAGGAGTTGAGGTCCCAGAGTCTCAGGATGAACAGTTTGCAGGACGAGTCCAGTGGGACAAAGACGTCCTCAGAGAAGGACGACTCAGACTTCATGTGTCCAGACTCAGGACTGAAGACTCGGGAATGTACAAGTGTCAAGTCATCACAGATTATGGGAGTAACTCCGGTAGATGTTGGCTCAATGTCACTGGTAAGTTGATTCAGGAGAACTGGAGTTTTTCAGTTTGTACTTAAAAAATGAAAGATGCAGATTATATAGTCATTTTCACTAAAACAGGTTTCCTTCCTGTCAATCAGCCACATTATATTTTCTGTTCTTTACAGCAGCTGCTGATGAGCCAAAACCTCAGACACCAACAGTGAGACCAGAACCAGAGAGTCTGGGAAACATCTGGATCCTCCACTCTGAACTGGTAGCAGTGAACTACGCTAAACTGGCAGCAATGATAGCAGCACTTCTACTGATGCTCTGTCTAAAACGACTCTGTCTTAAATTCTTGTTTGACTAAATCTACAGATAATAAAATAAATCACCTACAGTTTACAGATGTCGAGTTTATCAGAGAAAGGAGCCATCAGGACTAACAGCACCCAGTCTGGAGGACCCTCTTTAAATGAGTCATCAGAGCATAAAGTCACAGTCATAAAAACTAAATCAGACTCCTAGAGTCTCTCCTCCTTCTTTTCTTAGTGTCAGAAAACTATTTGATATAAAATGTTGTTATATTTTTATATTTTAAATGATGTTCATGTTACTACAGGTTTGAGTTTAAATGAAGTTGACATGTTACATCATGTTTTGTCTTCTTCTAGTTGTGTAATTACTTGCATCAATATATTATGTCATATGTTACTTATAATGTTCTTTCTTGTGTTACCTGTCTAGGCACTACTGATGTAAATTAGCATTAATGCTAACTCCAGCATGTTAACATCTTGATGTTCATTAACGAGTTCTGTCCATGTTCAGTTACTATGAATTTAAATGAAGTTATTACAGCAGAAATGACTAATGTCAGTGTAAATAATGCTTTTGTTGAGTGAAGGGTTTTGCAGTTTTTAAATAATCAAGGAATCAAACTTGCATCTGAGATATGATTTGGTGTTTTACTACAACAGAAAATGGAAATAAAATGTAATTTGGTAAATTACAGCAAATAAAGAAAGCACACAGAACAATATAGAGACATCTTCCTGCTTCTTCTTCTTCCTGCATTTCAGTTCCAGAGACATTTAAACCACAATGCAACCGGAGCACCACCTCTTCCATTCATGTGTGTTATTATGCTGAGCTGATAGCATGCAGGTTAACTGTGGAGACTTGATGATCAACTCCTTCAACAAGACCAGCTGACTCCCAGTAAAAAGCTCCCTCTGCTGGTTCATCTTTAACTCCACAGCTTTTCTTTAACCTTTAAAACCCATTCAGAGAGACCATGACAGGAAATAACAGACAGCTTTAAACACACTGAGGGTCAATTACAGGATCATATTAAAAACATTAAAGCTAAAAATTAAAGCTGTTAAATTCTGTCCAGAAGGTCATTAAGTTGTCATGACATTGGACAATAAAGCAGCAGATTATTATGGATCCACTGACACATTAAAGGTGCTCTAAGTGATGTCACGCGTTTTTTAGGCTACAACATTTTATTTCACATACAGCAAACATCTCCTCACTATCCGCTAGCTGCCTGTCCCCTGAACACACTGTAAAAAACATCTCCTCACTATCTGCTAGCTGCCTGTCCCCTGAACTCACTATAAAAAAAAAACGCGGTCTCTGTAGACAGCCCAGGCTCCACAAACACCAACAAAAACAAACTGGCCAACCTGCACCACCAAACATAACAAACAGTCTTCCAGCGTTCCAGCCAATAACCGACAAGAAGGATTTGGGGGTGGGGGTTGGGGGGTTAGTGCGCAGAAGGAAGGGAGGTAGAGGGGACGGGATGAGGAGGAGGGAGGGGCATGCTAGCCAGTCTCGTTTTGTTTGAAAATACTTTGAATGTCAACAAGAAGTGCCGTCACCCAACATCGCTTAGAGCATCTTTAACACTATTACATCATTTATGGTCATTATGAAGGAAAGCATCACTTCCTGTGTGTCGCTACAGTTTCATGTCAGAGTTCATAACACATCAGAACTGGATGTTTTTCACATGAGAGAAGATGGCACAAATATAATACATTATTATGGACAAATGTGTGTGTTCATTTAGCAGTAAGTTTGTCTTGGTTATATATGATTGTTCAGATTTTCTTAAAGCTGTCGGATAATTCTACTTTATGTTGATGGAGGTCGTAGTGGGTGCTTGTGATGTACTAATGCATTATACTGTCAGGTGTTTCTAATATTCTGGCCCTCTCATGTATGTAAATGGACTGGCCAAAATATTAGAAACACCTCTTACTACACCACTGCAAACTACAACCTCAACAATAAACATGCAGTTAAATGGAAACCTCTCTGACAGAGTCAATCAAAACTGAACATTATTATCTATGTAAAGGTAGAACTGATGGCAGAGCTGTGTATTGGATGTGTACCTAAAGAAGTGGCCGGTGAGTATATAGGCTGTAAATTTCATTTAGGTATCATAAAGTCAAAATGTATTTAAATAAAAAGCACAGGTGAGTGGTCAAATGAATGGTAGTCGCTCATACATGGTGGTATTAGTGGTTCTTGCAGGAGGTTGTGCAATGTTTCCTGATTTTTCAGCCACATTTAGAGTCAGAGTTTCTCACTGATCTCTGCGTCATTCAAAGGTTGTGATCAACTGTAGCCCAATGTGAACCAAAAATTATGAAGTGTCTGAAAGCATGAGGGAAATGTCCTGTTTAACAGGACAAAACAAAGAATGTTAAACCCATGAACGTCAATGGCATCACAAACAATCAAAAAAAACATTCAATATGATAAAAATATTAAATTTCATGCAGTTTAATTATATGTTGTCCCTGCACTCTCCTGTAGGCTGGATACTGAATAAAGCAGTTATCATTGTTGTTAGCTTTTTCTCGCTATTGTGTTTTGAAACAATAAAGAGGTATTTAGTGTGTAGATGTTTTGATAATGCAACATCTGGTTACATTTGCTGGTTAATGCTGAAATATGTATTGACACGTTTGGGTCTTTCTGACCTTCAGGTTACAGTAGGCCTATATATGTCATACCTGTCATCACTCCAGATTTACGCGGGAGTCTCCCTACTTTTAACCATTTGTCCTGTCCCTCTGCTTCCTATTTGTAATTTGTCCCGCTAATCTCCTGATTTCATTGTGATATCATATGACTCAAATGGGTCTTTCACAGTTTCTGTGATATGTCCAGACTGGAGGATATGTCTGATACTAACTGGCAACCCAACCCAAAACAAGCCCGCCTGACGTGCATCACTCATCACGTTCAAGCTTAGGTTCGAGGCAAAGTCAACTGAACTGAAAATGGATAAAACACAGGTCCTAAAAAGAAGTATGGGTTAAAATGTCTGTCCTCTTGGTATCGAGACCTTCCTGTTTCTAGCCGTTAGCCATGTCAGCAACACCGTGCGTTGTTGTAACATATGTCGGGCAGACTTTAGCGTTGTACACGGTGGGTAAAATGACGTTAGCAAACATGCTAATTATAGCATAAACATGCTTCTCTTTGGAGGCGCAGAGCTGCTAACGTTAGCATCGGCTCGTTCCTGAGAGGTGTGATGGAGGCTGATTCACTACGGTGGCCGACAGGGGCAAACGCCCTGCAATTTAAGAAAACACACGCAAATAGACAAAACACAAGCAAATTAAGAAAACAACTTCATTAATTTGTCAACACATGTGCAGCATTCAGCAAACGCGCTGCAAATACACACAACACAACCAAATAGATAAACGCACTGCAAATATGAAACGATGCAACAAAAAAAAGCACGCAAACCCCGAAAAAAGAAGCGATGCAAAAAGAAAAACAACTTCATTAATTTGACAACACATGCACAGCATTCAGCAAACGCACTGCAAATATCACAACACAACCAAATAGATAAACGCGCTGCAAATATGAAACGATGCAAAAAGAAAAGCACACAAACCCAGAAAACAAATGCAACAAAAAAAGGCAGCATCCAGATTACACAACGGAAGTTCTCCAGACCTCTAGAGGGAGCAGCTAGTGGAACAGCTGGATTTTCGACCTCACAGGGAGAGAGAGAGAGAGAGAGAGAGAGAGAGAGAGAGAGAGAGAGAGAGAGAGAGAGAGAGAGAGAGAGAGAGAGAGAGAAACTGCATAGACTGTAAATATTAAATCTATGTTTGAGATCTGTTTTCTCTCGTTTGGTGGGTGTGTCTCGGCTCAGGTCACAGCTGATACTCAATCAGCAGAGACATCTGTAAACTCGTGGTGATAAAACATCTAAAACTGCATCAGCGTTTAATGTTGACGTTTGTTTAAGCCATATTACATCAGAGGGTTTAATTTCGAGGTCCGAAATTACTGAAGTGTAGGCCTCCTCAAGTGTAATATTGTGATTATACAACAACGGTTACCAACAAAATAAGTGATCAATCTGTATTCATATTGTGGAGCAATTCGCTCTTGAAATACAAAAAACAGACAGGATTTCTAGTCCCTCCCTGTTAGTAAACCAGCCAATTTACCGTGGGATTTATCAAACTGAAGAAATCCCGCCTGCACATATAAACACAAAACTGCTTTGCTAACTCCATCGTGTTGTAAGTAAGAAATCTGCTGAAAAAGTTATTGTATTCATCAGCATGATTACCGTACTGTTTAGTTCACAAACATCCAACACAACAAGTACAAACACATAGCGGACCAGACGCGAGCTTTTATTTTGAAAAGCCGAAGCTCGGGGACGGCACCAGCCGGGAGGGCATGAGACGGGAGCATAGACTGTATATTATTAATATATTATGTTATTAATAATAATAATAATAATAATAATATGAATTTAATATCGGTTAATAACGGTCGATCCAGCTGTTCCACTAGCTGCTCCCTCTAGAGGTCTGGAGAACTTCCATTGTGTAATCTGGATGCAGCGTTTTTTTTGTTGCATTTGTTTTCTGGGTTTGCGTGCTTTTCTTTTTGCATCGTTTCATATTTGCAGCGCGTTTATGTATTTGGTTGTGTTGTGTGTATTTGCAGTGCGTTTATCTATTTGGTTGTGTTGTGATATTTGCAGCGCGTTTGCTGAATGCTGCGCATGTGTTGTCAAATTAATGAAGTTGTTTTTCTTTTTGCATCGCTTCTTTTTTCGGGGTTTGCGTGCTTTTCTTTTTGCATCGTTTCATATTTGCAGTGCGTTTGCTGAATGCTGCACATGTGTTGTCAAATTAATGAAGTTGTTTTCTTAATTTGCAAGTGTTTTGTCTATTTGCGTGTGTTTTCTTAAATTGCAGGGCGTTTGCCCCTGTCGGCCACCGTAATTCACGGACACGAAGGCAGAGGTAACACACAGTACAGTTTATGTTTGGATTTAAGGTTCATTAAAAGTAATTTAGTGTGTACGTCGGTATATTTATTGTATACATTTGTGGTGAAGGGTTATATTTGGCGGGGACGTTGCGAGCAACATTAACGTTAGGGTTGGTAACATTTTCCAATATAACGTTACACTTTTTAATTTATTTTTTTAAATGATCTTTACACCCCGACAGCTATAAATAACATATGGTCTCTGAAAAAGGAGTGAAAAAAATCCATCATCATGTTGCATAATTTGAGAACAATAACATATAACAAAAGTTATCAATGATTGCTTTTTTTTAAACCAAAATACACAATATTGATTAATGATGACAATCATCGACATTTTTACAAGTTTACAAGGAGTGAATGAAGTCAGCAGTGTCATGGCCTTGACTCAGTGAAACTATAGCCTCACTCTGGCCTTTCTACGTAAATAAAAACAAGCACTATGAGTTACTTTATAAAAAAATGCACTGAGCTCCTTAATGTCCCGAGCTGAGCTGCAAAACAGTATTGTCTGAAACCCTGATCTATCCCGCAGGTAAACATGTTATTTTGGACACTGTTTACTTTCACTTTGAATAAAGATAATATCAATAGCTGCAGCCGCTCCTTATTTTCCCCGAGCTGAGCTGCAGAACAGAGGCCTGTCCTACGAATCAAGATCAACATGCCCTGGATTTATTTCAGTTACCCGGCTTCACCTAACCTAACTACCGTGGTCCCGAATAACCTGTGTCACGACGGTGGTTATCAACTAGTTCAATCAACCCAGGGTTTCCCAATCCAGCGGCGCATGGCGCATTCACATAAAAGAGGCGGTGTTGCACAGCATGACCAATCGCAAACATCTACCGAGAGCCGCATATTTTATATAAGAGCAAACTATAATTCTACAGAAATATGAAGAACACAGACACGGTTTTACAGGCAAAACGCAATACAGTCGCTGCTTCCTAAAACAGGAAGGAAAGCTGGCAAAAAAATAGCCGACGCTGTAAATGCGTAAATCACAACGCTTATCAATATCTTCCCCATCAGTCAGGCACTAGATCTGACCAGAATTACGCCTGTGCTTTCCATAAACTGTCGTTACTTTATTTTATTATTTCAGTTGCAACCCTGGCAGTGGTAAGCGATCGTGAGAGCAAATAAAATATATATCATTCAAACCGATGTGCGCATTGGCAACACACGGCTCAAGAAGCCGACAAATAGCCTAGGCTATATGTAATTCCCTCCCATTAAAATCTATATCTTTCATAAAAATACCCATCAGAGAATGTTAACGGGGTTGTCGGTCTCTAAATGTTTTAACTTTTATGAGCGCATCCCTCTCTCTCCGCACACCGAGCTCCCCCGGATCTTCTAAGAACGGTGACGCCGTTATCAATCGAGTATTGATTGATCAGTAGGCAGTGCTTTAACACCGGTTGATCTCTAATCTCCAATTTAACCTGCTCCCGACCAGGTTAGGTGTTCAGCGTAAGTTACCACGGAGATTGAACCCGGTAACAACTAATCCACTGTCGTGATACAGAAAACCCTGGGTTGAACCTGAAGTTACCTCGGTAACGCCAAATCTTGCTTCGTTGTACAGGCCTCAGGTAGGTCTACAGTCATACATACTTCTCGTGTCAAAACATGTTCAGAGTAGAGAAGCAGTTTGTCTCTCTGTCTCATAACTGTCTCGTAACTCTGTCTCAGGAGACCCAATACATCTCGCTGCTCACTCTTCTTCAAAACAAGTAAGTATAAAACATATTTCATGATTCAGTTTGTTTTTATTGTGTACATCAACTGTGGGACATTTACTGATATTTAGACAAACATGTTAATTTACTCTCAGATTAGAACCAAGTTTTATATTTGGTTCTTTACTGAAGTATTATTCTAAAAGTTCCTCCAGGATTTGATGTTCAGACATATTGTGATCTTCAGTTGATAAATGACAGGACAAAATGTTGTTAACGAAGAATACCTGGGGATGGGGCACATTATTTGCATCAGCTACAGAAAGCGCATATGTTAAGACCTTTTTCTTCAACCAAGGACTCCTGCCACTAACTTGCTTTGCATTTACTTCTTCAAATGATGGAGTAATCCCCAGAGTGAACACATTTAGGCTACAGACACAGTTAGATAGTGTGAGGCAGAGAGAGGTAAGAAAAGAAACTTTGTTGTCCCGTACGAAATTAGTCTTGTTAGAGGTGTTGTAAAGGAGATGATGCACCGTCTCGTCTCGTCTCACAGGTGTTAACTGTTTCAGAACGCTGCTGGTCTGAACTGGTCTGTTATGATATGAAACAGAAACAGATGTGCAAAATATATGACACTGTATTTGTGAATAATGTACATGTGTTTGTTTCCATTAGTTAGTTGTGGGTCAGACTGTAAAATGGAAGGAGATGTTTGTATTGTTTTCTATCTCTTTAAATAAAAACACTTAAGGTGACCCCATGCTGACTATTCTACCTCTGGTTCTTTACATAGTTAATAGTTGACGTTGTGATATGTGGGCTACTGTAGAACCCTGGTCATCTGGATTTGATAATATTGAAACATTTCTATCTGGATAAGTGTGATTCAATCCATTTTTTTTTTTTTAAAAACTGGCAGAAAAGTAACATTTATTACCTGTTCCTGGATAGCAAAACATGGGATTTCCAGATTCAACTTTTCTGAAGAGCTGGGCCCAGGACATTAGACTTCCTATAAATACATATTATTTTTAATGTTATAATGTTGTTGCCTCATGAAGACATACATACATATAAACAACTGTGTTTAATGTTCCAGCTCAGTCTGTCAGTATGTTGGGAATGTGTTGCTGACTGAGATGCAGACAGAAACTTGTTCAGCAGAAAGTTTCCAGAAATCTTCGTCATAACTTGTTTGTCCTCGTTCATGCACCTGGGGAGGAGTTTGTGGTCATACACCTGGTAAACATCTACAAACACACATGAACAGGTAGGATGTTATTATTTTTAAACTTTTTCACATTTTGTGATGATGCAGCTTTATGATGAAACCTTTTAAATTCAGTTTTCTCTCATCAATGAAACAACAGAACAGTCAGCTGTTGTAACAACTGAGTATAAACAGACTGTATATGTTCTCTCTCTGTCCTGTAATAAGTGAACTCTGAGCTCATGTGTTTGTGACTCTTCACCTCTGTCTCCTCTCACAGGGAGAAGATGATCTGCAGCATCCTGCTGCTCATCATCCTGACCTCCTGTGTCTCTGGTTAGTTTACAGCTTCACTTTATTATCCACTAACACTAAACAAAGAATCACTAAAGTGTCCACAGAAACATGTGGAGATGGAGTTTAAAGTTGTCAGTGTGTCTGCTCCTCACTTTCCCTCTCTGTCTCCTCAACAGGAACATTTGTAGTGAATGTGACCCAGACCTCCTATCAGGCAGAGGAGAACCACGACATCACACTGGAGTGGACCTTCACAACCAACCCTCACAGTTCCTCCAACTCTCTTAATATCTTCTGTGAACTGTTAGCTGATCTCAGACCATCAGTCCTGTTTCATCTCCATGAAGGAGTTGAGGTCCCAGAGTCTCAGGATGAACAGTTTGCAGGACGAGTCCAGTGGGACAAAGACGTCCTCAGAGAAGGACGACTCAGACTTCATGTGTCCAGACTCAGGACTGAAGACTCGGGACTGTACCTGTGTGATGTGCTCACAAGTTATGGGAGTAACTCTGGTAGATGTTGGCTCAATGTCACTGGTAAGTTGATTCAGGAGAACTGGAGTTTTTCTGTTTGTACTTAAAAAATGAAAGATGCAGATTATATAGTCATTTTCACTAAATCAGATTTCCTTCCTGTCAATCAGCCACATTATATTTTCTGTTCTTTACAGCAGCTGCTGATGAGCCAAAACCTCAGAGACCAACAGTGAGACCAGAACCAGAGAGTCTGAAATACATCAGGATCTTCTACGCTGGACTGGCAGCAGCAGCAGCAGCAGTTCTACTGATTCTCTGTCCCTGTCTCTGCTTCTTTGTCTTCAGTCTTTGTTTTAAATGTATTAATAAGAAAAGAAACATATATTCAGCTGTACAGATGTCGAGTTTATCAGAGAAAGGAGCCATCAGGACTAACAGCACCCAGTCTGGAGGACCCTCTTTAAATGAGTCATCAGAGCATAAAGTCACAGTCATAAAAACTAAATCAGACTCCTAGAGTCTCTCCTCCTTCTGTTCTTAGTGTCAGAAAACTATCTGATATAAAATGTTGTTATATTTTTATATTTTAAATGATGTTCATGTTACTACAGGTTTGAGTTGAAATGAAGTTGACATGTTACATCATGTTTTGTCTTCTTCTAGTTGTGTAATTACTTGCATCAATATATTATGTCATATGTTACTTGTAATGTTCTCTCTATTGTTACCTGTCTAGGGACTATAGATGTAGCATTAATGCTAACTCCAGCATGTTTACATCTTGATGTTCATTAACGAGCTCTGCCCCTATCAGATATTTAAGTAATTCCAGCAGAAATAACTAATATCAGTGTTAATAATGTTTTTATTGTTTTGCAGCTTTTAAAGAAACAAGGAAAAGACTTGTTGACGTTTCTTAGACAAATATGAAAAATGACCACAGCTTGTGTGTTTTCTCTCAGGTAGTGTTTCAGTTCTTGGTCTTCAAGACTAAATGTAAAAGACTGATTTTATTTATTTTTTTTTAGCTTCAATGTAAAATATTTCTGGTTCAAAAAGTCTGAAATTTCAGAGAAAATAATCACTTCTATCTGTGTATTAAGTTGCATCTATATATTATGTTGAATGTTACTTGTAATATTCCCTCTTGTCTTACTGCTACAGATGTAAGTTAGCATTAATGCTAACTGACTGATATGTTACATCTTGATGTTCATTAATCTAAATGAATAAGTTATGACAGCAGGAATGACTAATGTCTGTAATAAAGCTTTCATTGAGTAAAATGTTTTGTAGCTTTTAAGGAATCAAGGAAATAAACTTGGTGACCTTTGTTACAATAAAATAAATGAAAATGACCACAGTTTATGTTTTTCATCAGGTAGTGTTTCAGTTCTACGTCGATTGAGACTAAATGCAAAAACAGACTTTTTTTACCTTCAATGTAAAATATTTGTAATCCAGAAGAGTCAGAGAAAAATAATGTTGCTGCTGAAACATCTGAGATATGATTTGGTGTTTTCTTTTTAGATTATTTTTTGGGGCTTTTCCCTTTATTAAGTAGCGACAGTGGACGGTGATGAAAGGGGGAGAGAGATGGGGGATGATGCAGCAAAGGGCAGCAGGTCGGACTCGAACCCGTGCTGCTGCAGGACTCAGCCAACATGGGGCGAACGCTCTTACTGGGTGAGCTAGAGGTCACCCCATGATTTGGTGTTTTACTACAACAGAAAATGTAAATGAAGTGAATCAAATTTGGTAAATTACAGCAAATAAAGAAATCACACAGAACAATATGGAGACATCTTCCTGCTTCTTCTTCTTCCTGCATTTCAGTTCCAGAGACATTTAAACCACAATGCAACCGGAGCACCACCTCTTCCATTCATGTGTGTTATTATGCTGAGCTGATAGCATGCAGGTTAACTGTGGAGACTTGATGATCAACTCCTTCAACAAGACCAGCTGACTCCCAGTAAAAAGCTCCCTCTGCTGGTTCATCTTTAACTCCACAGCTTTTCTTTAACCTTTAAAACCCATTCAGAGAGACCATGACAGTCCTCGTCCTCTCCTGTAGACTGGATCCTGAATAAAGGAGTTCTCATTGTTGTTAGCTTTTTCTCCACTAGGTGACACTAACAGCTTGTTAAAATACAGCCGCATGTTTGAACCTGTTCAACTGTTTTAAATGTTACTAAAGATGTACAAACTCTAGTTTCCTGTCCTAGTGAAGAGATCAGGACAGAGACAACTTAATACAACATTGTGCTGTTATTAATTTACCTTAAAACTATAATTATAATTATATACTCGTAAAATTATTTTCTGCAGCCTCTGAATAAGTTATATTGACTTAATGATGTCATTGTTTATATGTGTAGATGCATTATGTTTTATATCTAATTAACGTTTTCATATATCATTTGATTGACATGTATTTTTTTCTGTCTGTCACAATGTGTCAGTATAGAAATTTAAAAAACCTAAAACTGTGTTGCCATCTGGACACCACACGGTGTATAACACCTCAGTGATATCTTACTCTGCTGAGTCTAAACACATTTGGTTCCTTGCTATATTTGGCAGTGAAGCACTGTTGTGGTTTTAAACAATAAAGAGGTATTTAGTGTGTAGATGTTTTGATAATGTGACATCTGGTTACATTTGCTGGTTAATGCTGAAATATGTATTGACACGTTTGGGTCTTTCTGACCTTCAGGTTACAGTAGGCCTATATATGTCATACCTGTCATCACTCCAGATGTACGCGGGAGTCTCCCTACTTTTAATCATTTATCCTGTCCCTCTGCTCCCCATTTGTAATTTTTCCCGCTAATCTCCTGATTTCATTGTGATATCATATGACTCAAATGGCTGTGTCACAGTTTCTGTGATATGTCCAGACTGGAGGATATGTCTGGTACTTGGCGTGGCCATAGTGGGATTCGTAATTTTGACGGAAAATGACGTTAGCAAACATGCTAATTACAGCATAAACATGCTTCGCTTTGGAAGCGCAGAGCTGCTAATGTTAGCATTGGCTTGTTCCTGAGAGGTGTGATGGAGGCGGATTCACAAACATGAAGGCAGAGCTAACACACAGTACAGTTTATGTTTGGACAGTTTGTATTGCTATGGACTTATGGTTCATTGAAACATATTATGCATGCCTTAATGGCCACTGTTTTCTTTCACTTTGAACAAAGATAATTAAAACAGCTCCTCCTTAATGTCCTGAGCTGAGCTGCAGAACAGGTAGGACTTCATATTCTGAGTCAAATATTTCAGAGTAGAGAAGCAGTTCGTCCTTCTATCTCATAACTCAGGAGACCCAAAACATCTCGCTGCTCGCTCTTCTTCAAAACAAGTAAGTATAAAACATATTTCATGATTCACAGTTTGTTTTTATTGTGTACATCAACTGTGGGACATTTACTGATATTTAGACTGACAAACATGTTAATTTACTCTCAGATTAGAAAATGATTCAAACAAATTGGCCCAATTCTTATATTTGGTTCTTTACTGAAGTATTATTCTAAAAGTTCCTCCAGGATTTGATCTTCAGACATATTGTGATCTTCAGTTGATAAATGAAAGGACAACGTGTTGTTTTAAACTTTGTTTTAGACTTTTTCTCGATGTTAGTTTGGATGATCAGTTCCATTTTATTTAGTGTCAAGTTCATACAACAGGATGACTTGTTTCCCTTTAAGTCTTTAAAGCTCCAATAACAAACATAATTAAAATATATATTATATAAATATATGAGTTTGTCCCCATAAAATAATCCCCCAAACAGCTGGCAATATCAAACAAAATAATATGTCATTGATCATTGTATATTAGTTATTAACAATGACCCAACCATCAGAGATGAACCATCTAAAGTAGTTTCTAACTATTACATCCCGTGTTGCACGGCCAGTCAGTCTGACAGAGAGCCAGAGGTGGAGATGTTGTGGGGACAATACAGGCCAGTATTATGTTGGACACTCCCGTGGTTTCTATTGGACATTTGGTCTGTAATGATTTGAAACAGATGTGCTAAATATATGGCACTGTATGTTTGAATAATGTACATTTGTTTGTTTCCATTAGTTTGTTTTTGAGTCAGACTGTTTAAAAGAAGAAAATAAATTGAAAATGGAAGGGGCACAATATTTGTTAAAGGCAGAATATGTGTCTAAGATTCTGAATGAAGTATTGTGGGGCTGCAGAGACGTCCCGGCCTACAAATCCCATCCTACAGACTAAAGGAAAACATCTTTGTTTGGTACAGATTCTTGCAAAAATCACACTATGACTATAGTACATTTTTATTTGTGTTTCAATGAAAATGAGAATGATGATCCAAAAAATTGTTCATTCCCTCCAATATCGTGAATCATATCACAATCGCAACATCAGTTAAAATAATCGTAATTTGACATTTTCCTCAAATCGTGCAGCCCTACCGAGCAGTGTGGTTAACCACTATCTTTTAAACAAAGATCTCAGATCATGTGACCTCTGAGACAAAGGAAAACACATGTCCCACATACTGTAAAAGCCACACCTGTATTTGTAAATGTTACCATTAGTTTGTTGTGGGTCAGACTGTTTAACAGAAGAAAAGAAATAGAAAATGAAAGGAGATAAGTATTGTTTTCTATCTCTAACATATATAACATGTATTACCTGTTCCTGGATAGCAAAACATGGGATTTCCAGATTCAACTTTTCTGAACAGCTGGGCCCAGGACATTAGACTTCAAATAAATATATGTTATTTTTAATGTTATAACATTGTTGCCTCATAAAGACATACATACATATAAACAACTGTGTTTACTTTTCCAGCTCAGTCTGTGTCAGTATGTTGGGAATGTGTTGCTGACTGAGATGCAGACAGAAACTTGTTCAGCAGAAAGTTTCCAGAAACCTTCGTCATAACTTGCTCGTCCTCATTCGTGCACCTGGGGAGGAGTTTGTGGTTCTACACCTGGTAAACACCTACAAACACACGAACAGGTAGGATGTTGTTATTTTCAAACTTTTTCACATTTTGTGATGTTGCAGCATTATAATGAAATCTTTTAAATTCAGTTTTCTCTCATCAATGAAACAACAGAACAGTCAGCTGTTGTAACAACTGAGTATAAACAGACTGTATATGTTCTCTCTCTGTCCTGTAATAAGTGAACTCTGAGCTCATGTGTTTGTGACTCTTCACCTCTGTCTCCTCTCACAGGGAGAAGATGATCTGCAGCATCCTGCTGCTCATCATCCTGACCTCCTGTGTCTCTGGTTAGTTTACAGCTTCACTTTATTATCCACTAACACTAAACAAAGAATCACTAAAGTGTCCACAGAAACATGTGGAGATGGAGTTTAAAGTTGTCAGTGTGTCTGCTCCTCACTTTCCCTCTCTGTCTCCTCAACAGGAACATTTGTAGTGAATGTGACCCAGACCTCCTATCAGGCAGAGGAGAACCACGACATCACACTGGAGTGGACCTTCACAACCAACCCTCACAGTTCCTCCAACTCTCTTTATATCTTCTGTGAACTGTTAAATAATCTCAGGCCCTCAGTCCTGTTTCATCTCCATGAAGGAGTTGAGGCTCCAGAGTTTCAGGATGAACAGTTTGCAGGACGAGTCCAGTGGGACAAAGACGTCCTCAGAGAAGGACGACTCAGACTTCATGTGTCCAGACTCAGGACTGAAGACTCAGGCCAGTATGAGTGTAAAGTGCACACAAGTAATGAGAGTAGCTCTGGTAAATGTTGGCTCCATGTCATTGGTAAGTTGATGCAGAACTTTCTTTCAGTTTCAATTCAGCAGCTTTTTAGATATATAACAGGACAACTTTGAACTTCCACAATCCTTACACTTCTTTGTCTTATAGGAAAATGATTTCCTTCACATGAATGAAACAGATGTGTTTGGTCTCTTTACAGCAGCGAGGGATCGGTCTGAACCTGAGACACCAAACACAACAAGTCCACCACAGCCAGAGAGTTGGGATATGTTCCTATTCTGCTATTTAATAATCGTGCTTGTTATGTCTGTACTCTGTCTGTTTTTCCCCCGGTGGTTTTTGTTTCCAGCTGTTACATAAGATAAAAAAAAAAAATAGTCAGCATAATGTCTAAAGTCCTGGAAAGAATTCTGCTCGAGAAATGAACTGACTTCATTAACTCCACTGACAACCAGTTTGGCTTTAAATCAAATCATGGCACAGACTTGTGCATAAATGTATTAAAGGAAATTGTGAACAGGTATGAAGCACAAAATTCTTTGGTTTTATTGATGCCTCAAAAGCCTTTGATAGAGGTAATAACAGAAAGATGATTTTTAAATAACTGAAAGGGGTGTACCCAAACATATTGTGAGGATCTTGACTTACTGGTATGCACACCAGACGATGCAGCTAAAATAGGGCCAGAGTGTGTTAGCCCCGTCTGGGGTAAACAATGGTGTCAGACAAGGTGGCATTTGGTCCCCTGTTCTTTTTAACTTTCATATTGATGAGTTGTCCAAACAGTTGAATGCCTGTAACAGAAAGTGTGGACACAAATTATGGGAGTAACTCTCTGGTTTATGTTGGCTCAACAGTGACGGACTGGTATCAAAAAAACGGCCCTGGCATTTGCAACACACCGGCCCTATTTTAAAACCACACCAACCTCACCCAAACACTGAGATAAAAAGCCAAAAAAATAAATTAAAGTGCTCATTTTATGAAAAAAAAATCACTTTTTCTGGGATTTGGGGTGTTATGTTGTGTCTCTGGTGCTTCCACACACATACAAACTTTGAAAAAAATCCACCCATGCTGTTTAGAGTGAGATACGGTTTTTGAATGTGTCCTGCCTTCAGTCTCTGGGTGAGCTGTTCAAAATCGGCACGGCTTTCTACGTCACAAGCCGAAACGAGCAGGCAACCATTAGCTCGTAGCGTTAGCATGCTAACGCTAATGCTAACGCTAGCATGCTAACGCTAGCACGCTACCTCGTTCTCAATAGCAAAGCACTGCTACAACACACACAAGTTCACCATAATCTACAAAAGAACTACTTACATGTGATCCAGATCTCGTTAAAACAGGACGCAGTTTTACGGCCTCCATTTAAAGGAACAAACCAAGGCTCAAAAGGGATTGGAGGATGCAACATATAAAAAGGATGCCAGACACAAGGTTAACAATTAACCAACAAGCTTTATTAAATAATGAATATTCCCAAAAGTAACAAACAAGGAGAAACAAAAGGGACTGGAGACCCCGGCCAAAAAGAACAAAAGATGGGAAGACCCTGGACCAACCTCCCAGTGGGCCGTCGGTCCCTGCTTCTCCCCCTAAACTACCTAAAAAGGTGCGTGCAGCACGTGACATTTTAATTTCCTTTTATGAAGTAGCATTTTTTTGTAGTACTTTATTATTTCCTCGAGCACGGTTCTGTCTGTTGTTCTGCATGATAGTAATCCCGATGGCTCAAAAGGATAAAGCTTTGTCAAGTACCTCCTTTGTGTGTTTAGTCAGAGCAGTGATACAAATACTACACCTGTAGCCTACTTAACGTGTTCATTCGATTAGATTTAATTTTCACTCCATTAGCCATACCTTTTCAGTGGTTGAAAGTAGCCATACTCTGACGACCGAATTCCCCAAAGTTATCTGCGCAGACTGAACAGTAGGCTGAGGCCCCCTCGTTAAGGGAATCGCAGATAGGCTGTTGACTTAAGGCTACAACTGAGCTGAGCCTATCATTATTTATCCTATTCCATCGCTAAAATCAGGTTTGCAAAAGTAACAAGGTTTGAGCACTAAACAATTTCACAAAATCACAATAAGGACTTTATTTTTCAGGGGTGCTGAGATGATTTTTAGGGGTACTGAAGAACCCCTAAAAATCATCCTTTCATGTCTTCTGGTTTTCTAGTGGTTTGTGATTTTTGGTTTTGATTTGTCTTGGTTTGAGACTGCCTCCCTGCCTACCTCAGGACACCTTCATTTGTAAGTCTTTTGTTAATAAAATCCTTTACTCTGCATTTTTAAATTAAGGAATGTATCATTGAGGTGAATAATTGTCATGTGCACATTTAAGGAGGTTACGTCCCCAACAAAATATACAAAAGAGGAGTGAAGAGTAAGTCATGTCTAGACTACATGTGTGCTGACTCAGATAGAATTAGAAAAGTTGATCTACAGGAGAATAAATAGTTGAAAGCAATACAGAATGCCTGAGAGCCTTACTGCTAAATATTATATTATGTTTTTATGTTTGTATTGTAATCTATGTTCACCTTTATATAAAGATATTTCCAGCACAAATTGGTTCAGAAAAAGGTAGAATAGGGGCATAAAAAATATCCAGAAATTCAAAATTTTCAGGGGGAGGCCTATATATTATAAAAAAGGATAATAAAAAAAGGATCAAACTGTATTCTTAATTGTCACATACACACAGTACAATGTAGTGAAATTCTATTACTGCATTTAACCCATCCTAAGTATTAGGAGCAGTGGATATATTTAGATCTATAGGCTGCTATAGTCAGGCACGTGCACAAATAGACATCAAAAGAGGCCTGAGTACCTGCCCTTTATCTTCCTCAATAGAAAGTGCCCTTTTTTGAGGATGCATGTTTCGTTTAATATAGCCTATATTACTGTTACAGTCTACACTGTCATAGATTAAACGTCATAGTTTGGAATGATAACAAGGATCCTGTAGAAGACCGTTAAACGGTTTTAACTGCAGCTTTTAGCCATCTGCTCTCACAGTTCATCTCAGGTCATACTCGTTCTTCAGTGGAAAATCTCTACTACCTGGCGCCATCTTGTGATAGAAATACATCACTGTACCTGCTTATTGTCAGTCCTTTGGTCAGTCATGTGTAATAAGTAACACAGAGGAAGAAGTATAAACAGACTGTATATGTCCTCTCTCTGTTTGTGACTCTTCCCCTCTGTCTCCTCTCACAGGGAGTAGATGATGAAGATGATGATGAAGATGATCTGCAGCATCCTGCTGCTCATCATCCTGACCTCCTGTGTCTCTGGTTAGTTTACAGCTTCACTTTATTATTTATT
This sequence comes from Sander lucioperca, assembly GCF_008315115.2. Taxonomy (NCBI): domain Eukaryota; kingdom Metazoa; phylum Chordata; class Actinopteri; order Perciformes; family Percidae; genus Sander; species Sander lucioperca. The sequence goes on from NC_050189.1 coordinate 11,035,527, forward strand.
ACTTCTGTGAACTGATAACTGATCTCAAGAATCCAGTCCTGTTTCATCTCCATGAAGGAGTTGAGGTCCCAGAGTCTCAGGATGAACAGTTTGCAGGACGAGTCCAGTGGGACAAAGACGTCCTCAGAGAAGGACGACTCAGACTTCATGTGTCCAGACTCAGGACTAATGATTCAGGACTGTACAAGTGTTATGTGGACACAAGTTATGGGAGTAACTCTGGTAGATGTTGGCTCAATGTCACTGGTAAGTTGATTCAGGAGAACTGGAGTTTTTCTGTTTGTACTTAAAAAATGAAAGATGCAGATTATATAGTCATTTTCACTGAAACAAGTTTCCTTCCTGTCAATCAGTCACATTATATTTTCTGTTCTTTACAGCAGCTAATAATTAAATTAAATGACAATGCACTGTGGTCGGTGGAGAGAAGCTGGAAACGGTAGCTGTCTTCAGATTTGATAACTCAGAGATTTGTTGTGACAATATGGGAATTTGAGCACATGGGACTGCTTCACTCCTGGCCACGGGTTGGAGGGGAGGCGGAGTCATCCAACTCAGCCTGCGTGTGTTTTGTAATAATTGAAATACTGTTCAGTAAAAGTACTTGACTTTATTCTATTGTCTCAGTGATTCTTAAAGGTTTCTGGTAATATAGGTTACCGACGAATACGCGGGGAATTAGAGTTCAGAGAGATAATTGGAGATCTTCTCTGGCCTCCGGGCCTTTCACCTTTACCCAGAAAACAGTAGTTGCTGCGCTACCGCTGCCTTGAGCAGTTAGTTAGTTAGTTAGTTAGTTAGTGTTATTGTTTGCCTTTCTTTAGCGTTAAGCAAAAAGTCTGTGCTAGCTGCTAGTGAAGGCTAACGTTACCTGTGCTACGTTCCATAGCGACAGCCTCGGTATGTGTGAGGAGGGCAGCCAGACCAGGAGAGCTTAGATTTTATTGTGAACATGATTTTTTTTTTTTATGAATACAAATCTATTTAAATTGAAATGTGACTAACTTTCATAATGTCATACTTTATGACTGTTTTATAAAAGCAATAGGTCACTTCAGGCTCTGATATGTTGTGATTATATAACAGCTAAGAGGGGTTGTTGTCGGGCCAACAACGCCCCAATTCAGCAGCTTTTTAGATAACTAAGAACCTGAGAAAAACAGTACTGTGGAAATCCACGATGCTTACACTTCCTTCTCTTTTAGTGAAATGTTTTTCTTCACATGAATGAAACAGATGTGTTTGGTCTCTTTACAGCAGCGAGGGATCGGTCTGAACCTGAGACACCAAACACAACAAGTCCACCACAACCAGAGAGTCGGGGAAGGATCGTCCTCTACTGTGGACTGGGACTGACAGCAGCTCTGCTGGGTTTTTATTTTTGTTATTATAGATTATTTCTGTCTAGAAATCAAGATTTCTACTCAGAAAAGTTACAGTTCTGCAGATAGATCAGTGGAAACAGTTTAATCAACAAATCTAATGAGACAAAACTGGTAGAATCCAGTTCCATACCACAGAGCCCCAGAAAATACTAGTTCCCCATTGTCTGTCAGGTTACAACTTTGATTCTTCACACACACACATCAGCAAAATCAACACAAACAAACTGAAAAGTGGATTGAAACACATCTTTCCTTTATATTCCTCAGTAAGTGACTGAGTGACCATTGTTTCCTCCTCCATCATTTGTGTCTGTAACTTGTTAGATAGATCTGAATATTGAAAGACTTGCCTTGTCTTAGTCCACACAGGCTACACCTAATATGTGCAATTATTTTGTAATGTGCACTTTAATGTACTGGTTCTGTTGTATTATGGTCTGTTATTTCCTGTCTCTCTGTCATTGTAAAGCTGTGAGGAGTTAACTCTGGTGTTGATGATGAAGAGAAAGATCTAAATGATGAAGAACTAAATGTTTGTTTCATCTGATGTATGATCTGATTCATTCATTTTTTTTGCACACCGAAATGTTTCTCATGTATTTCAATTCATCACTTTAACAAATGAAGACATTCAACTGAAGGAATCTTTTGATAATTTTAACTAAATAAAGTTAATTTAAATGTTGACTTACTTTGTTGACTGTGATATCTGAGAATGTTGCAGTTCTAACTGATCATATTGAACTTCTAATGATTTGTTGAATTAGAACAACAAATGGGAGAAACATCTTTATTTGTATATATTTCTTATCTTTTATACTATACTTGTTGTACGTGTCCTTATTGCACCGTGGGTCGGAGAGAAACGTATTCTCAATAGCTCTGAATGTCTGGCACATTTTGCAGAATCGACAAAGTTGACTTGACTTGATCCACTGAGTGGTTCAACTTATTTAAACATTCAGAGGTTATATATATGAAAACAGTCTCACAATACAGTCACAGTAAATAATAAATACTAAGGTTTATTTCACATTATAGAAAACAATAGTTACTTTTTATGTTCAAGAACAAAGTGCTTCAGAAGTGTTCAGCAGAAGAATAAGAAGATTGTCCACCTGTCCACCAGGTGTCCTCAGACTCTCCTCATCCTGATCACCTGGGTCTCATTTCCCAATCACCCTGTCAGCACATATACCAGACCTGGTCCTGGTTGGTCCATGTTGTGTCGGGACTTAAAAAGCACCAATACCACACTGTGAAAACACTCCACTACAAGTCAAAGTCCTGCATTCTTACTTAAGTTAAAGTAAGTATGTATCAGCTAAATGTACTTATAGTACTTAAAATAAGTATATATTGATCAGTAGAGATGGTAACTGATGTTATGTTTCTTCCTTCAAACAGTTTGGACCCAGAACGTAAGAAGTGAAGCTGCCAAATGTCTCCTAACATCTGGATCAGTTCTGGATCTGACTTGTTCTGCTGGAGGAGACATGAGACTAAAGGAAGTTCAAACAAAGCAACGCCACAAACAGAAGGTAATATAGAAACATTGCTGCTGGACATCTTACAGCTGCATCTACTAGAAATATCACAGCAGAGACTATGAGAACTTTGCAGCTCTGAGAGAAGTTTGAACTTTGTTCCAATGATGTGATCTGACTTTTGGGCCTCCTGGTGTGTGTTCTGCAGCTGCATGAAGACAGAAAACCAGTGTTTGTGTCTGATATCAGGTGCATCAACTCAGTAGTGTTGGACCAGCTCATAAAACACATTTATACCAATTCAGCAAATGTAGAACTGAGACTAAATAAACCGGTAAATATCTGTCTGACATCAGATGGTTTTAACAGCAGTCATATAACAGAAGTTACTCAGCTTGGCCAGATGGTGGCGCTGTAGAACAACTTATTTTCCAAAAGCTGCTGAAGTTTTACTAAGAAACAAAGTTCCATAGATTACTGAGATCAAGTGACATTTAATATAAAATGATCCATTTAGGGCTTCATGTCATGTTAAATTAAGTCTCTGCTGCCTTAGTTTTTATGGTGTGTCTCCAAAATGTACAAAACAATATTTTCCTTTTAATAAACATAAGTGAACTTTTTGACCTGATGAATGAAATGCTTTCCACTCATTGTTTGTCTTTCAGTTCATGTTGATACAGTGTTAAAGTCAGTCTGTAGAGATTTAAAAAATAGCTTGAAAAAGTGAATTAATCTCAGTAAATATGTAGAATAGTTTCTGAACATGTTGACTCATGTTGCTGCATTAATATCATCACATTAAGTGGTTCATGTGGGACATTTTAATAGCTACTGTTTTTTGACATTTCTGAGGCTTTATTGACGTTCATTTTCTGAGGTTTTTGTTGTTTTTTGACATATTTGACACTTTTTTTAAAAAACGTGTTTGATGCTCCTTTTCCTTTGCTGATCATCAGTTATTTTACAGATCAAGAGGAACTTTTGTTGTTTTTGTTTCCAGGAAGTTAAAGAAGATCAGACTTTGGCTTCAGCTGCTGGACACTTCACCAAACTGCAGCTCTTCATCATCACTTTGTCCATCATGTCTTTTTTGACGTTTTTGTTGCTTTTTAAACATATATCAGTCGCTTCTTTCTATGTCTCTGTGGCTTTTTTCTCACGTTTTAGTCGCTATTCTTCTCATTATTTACGCCTACACTTCCCATAACGGACCTGGGGGGACTCTGGTTCAGACTCTGCCGTCAGCAGCCGGGGATCAGATTACAGTTCCTCCCTCGGTGTGTATGACAGTATCATACCAACCCGTTGATGATGAGTCGTTGCAGCGTGTGTGTCTGCTACTGGGAGGACTGGGAGCTTTAACCAAACACTACGAGAGAGAATCTGAGTCTGAATCCATTATTACTGTCTGGGACCTTTCAGGATTCTTACTGGGAATACTGGGACTTCACTAAAACGGTTTTTAGAAGGTTCTGCTTCTCTCACTTCCCATAGTAAAAACAAACAAATATTCTAGTCGATTCAAACAACAAGATGAATATGCTACTGAGCCGTTTTCAAAAGTCGATTGGATGAGTTTCAGGTAAGTGTGATCTTCTTAGTGAATATTTGCTACATGTATAAAGCGTAAAGCTGCGTGTTTAGGCATCACTCCGCTACTCTGCTGCTGCTGCACGGAGCTCAGAGGCGTTACATGGCTGCAGGCTACATGTTGAGAACTAGTTTTATAAACTGGCTTGCTGTGTCTGTCAGTGTTTCTGTGGTCGGACATACACCGATTACATTAGTTGGTCGTTTAGTTTTTATAGAAATCAAACCCATCTGGTTCATGTTCTGATATCAGCGCTCACTAAGACACTGGCTGGGTTTTCATTACAGAGACGGCTGGGGGAATATCCGAGGTGTGGCTCATTTTTCTAATGAGCTTTTGTTTACAGTAAATCGCTTTTGTTTACAGTAAATCCACATACACACAGAGTCTGGTGCATGTTTGTTATATCATAGGCTATGGTGTTGTGGACTCAAGTTGCAAATCTGTATCAGCAAAGGTGGCCTACTGTAATATTTTAGCAATAAACACAAGCTGTCTGAATCATGATATAACCTTTTGTTAAACAAATACAGCACAGACATTATTCATACAGTTCCTGTTATATTTGTAGACTTTCAAAAAGTCAGATGACTATGGTATGGTAGTTCTTTATTAAAACCAATTTCTTTTATATTGCAAGCCTTTATTATCCACATATTGGTCCACTACTGTATCAGCACTGAACATATGAGCTGGATGATACAGGCCCAGCAGCGAGAAGGAAGACCCTGCTCACCATGAACTGCGGTCCAGTAGGGCCCGAGGAGGAAGCCACACCAGGATGAGATAAGGCAACAAGGCAGCTTCTTCATCACATTCAAATGTTCAATGGCAGCCAAGGTGCAGACTTGCAACAAAAATGAAGTCCTTTTCTCTAAAGACAGTGGTTTAGATGCCTTTTTAATTGGCTGATGGTAGATTTACAATAAAAGTAGTCAATAATGCTACATGTAATCATAGAAGGATGTCGATTTCATTTAAAATGTAATTTTAAACTAACTATCATTAGCCTACTACTATTTTAAAACAATGTCCATTTTACAACCTTGGTAGCAGATGATGGGGAAGTCTGCTGGTGACGTCTGCTGGTGACGTTTTATATAGCCTAACGTTGTATGTTTTTTTAATGGAGTAAAACAGGGGAGTTTCCACAGTAACCTATTAATTATTGCTACTCAACTAAATACTTTATATAACAACAAAATAGCTAAATGTAGCCTAATCTGAAGCTACAGGCCACCAATTAATTGTTAAAGTGCCTGGTTCTTGCAGTTAATTCTATAGTTTTCACACACTTTTTACTTCCGGTCCAGCTCCGCATTGATATGAGCCACTTTTGATCTTCAACACATAAGCCCATTAGGACATTATACAAAACAATAACGAGACCTTTGTTCATCGGATTTTCAATGATTATGCACATTAGAAAAATGAGCTTGGGTTAATGGGTTAAAACAGAAACATGAATAACAAAAAAACAACAGATGAAAAAACGACCAGTTTTCCAGTTAATTTTTTATTTGTATGGACATTGGAAAAACGGGAAAACAGAGCTCATAGTTTCATAGTTTAATTTTTTCGTTTTTGGTTTGAAACAAAAAACGGATTATACTTTAGTACCCTGACCGGGGTCAGCCCCTCTTGTGGTGGATGTGCAGCTGTATTGTTGAGCACAAAACTGTACTGTTACTAGTAAATATTATTTTAATTAACTATATTAACTATTTTAATGAACCTGATTCTGACAGAACAAATCAAGTTATTAACAACATTAATCCATGATTGCACTTTACGTTATGTTTACTCCCCCCACTAACTCCCTGTTGGTTTCCGCAACTAAACAAGGTTTAATTTCAATATATAAACACATGCTTTCTGTCACATGTGAGGATTCCTTACACACTGAATTTCTTTACATTGATAATGACTGCTATGTCATAAACCTGGATTGTTATGGCTGTGGCTATGACCCAGAACACAGAGGATCACGACACGGACACAGAGAAAAAAGGTTTAAGTGTCTTTTAATGAGCGACAAAAAACAAAGCAGGCAAGGTCAGGTAACCTGCGCTGGTGGAGGAGACAGGAGAGCAGCGGGCGAAGCAGCGTGTAGTGTGTCCAAAACGCTCACAGGGATCCGAGCAGGAGGGTGGGTGGTTTGGGTGGTTTCTCCATAGCCTCTTTTTCAGAACGAGACAGATTATACAGACGGCTAGATGGAAAAGGGGCTCCAGAAAGCAGCTCGATGGCGCAATCGTACGGCCTATGAGGGGGTAACGAGAGCGCCTTGTCCTTACTAAAAACCTCAGCATGGTCATGGTAGTCCACAGGAACAGATGACAGGTCGGGGGGTCTACCAGGGACACAGGTTTACCCTTAGTAGGTGGCACAGCTGAACCCAAACACACTGAGTGACAGTGACCACTCCAACCGTGAATAGCATGATGTGTCCAGTCGATTTGAGGATTGTGTTGACTAAGCCAAGGGTAACCGAGGATGATGGGTGTGGTAGGGGGGGACATAATCTTGAAACTAATGAGTTCATGATGGTTGCCTGACAGAATTAACGTAAAGGTTGATGAGTTATTTTAGCTAGGAGGCGTCCATCTAGGGAAGTGACCCGGAGGGGTTTAGGGAGTGGCTCAATGGAAATATCAGTCTGGGTAACTAGCTCTTGGCTAATAAAACTGTCCTCAGCACCGGAGTCAATTAGGATAGAAAGTGGCAGAGACAAAGATTGGTATTGAAGAGTAGCTGGGACTTGAAGTCTGGAGATAGTGGGTTCAGGATCTGATTCTCGGTCTTTTGGTCTTTTGGTTTCTTAGGACATTTAGCCAGAAAGTGGGAAGCGTTCCTGCAGTACAAGCACTCACCAGCCTGGAGGCGATGCAACCGCTCTGAAGGGGTAAGCCGGGCATGACCCAGTTGCATAGGCTCCTCCCGGGGCTTAGTGATGGGGTCTGGTGACGAGGAGTGCCGTCCCCGGGGTGGTGAGGTACGGGAGGTCGGTGGCGTAAATACTCGTCCAGAATTGTGTGACCGGCTGCTTCTCTCCCGGCGCCTCTCACGTAACCTATTGTCCAACTTGATAGCCAAGGAAACAAGACAAAACAGGTCACTAGGTTCATCTCTGGTTGCTAGGTCATCTTTGATTGATTTGAATCTTTTGATTCACTCAAACATTGACAAAAACTCCTCGTAGCGCTTCCTCGTTCCACTTGGAGTCTGCTGCTGGAGTCCAAAACTCCACAGAATATTCTGCCACACTGCCCGTGCCCTGTCTCAGATTAATCAGCCTTTTAGATGCATTACCAGCATGGTCAGGATAGTCAAAAACGGTTCTCACCTGAGAAGAAAAATCAGCAAAAGTTAATCCCACTAATTGTTGATTGGAACAAACCGCCTCCGCCCAAGCCAACGCTCTCCCTCTCAGCAACCCCAGTGTATAATGTACGTTGGAGGATTCTGTAGTGAACGACAGCGGTCTTTGTTGGAATATCAGTCCACACTGAAGCAACAATCCCCGGCACTTATCCAGTTCCCCAGAGAAAGGCTCGGGCGATGTTACAGGGGGTTCCCGATGAGGCGGAATCGCTGCCATATCTTTGGAGACGGGAGGAGGGCTGGAAGGCTGAGGAGAAGGGAGAGAAGGATTGCAGGCAAACAGATTAGCAACTTCAGCGGTTAGCTTGGTGACCTGATCTAGTAATTGTTTTTTTTTGTCTAGTAGCGAACGGATTAACTGATCATGTTGACCTAATAGAGCTCCCTGGGACTGGATGGCGCGCTGGACGCCATCCTCCTTAACCGTGTGTGATGCCTCTGTAGGGTCCATGGCCAGATCGTTCTGTTATGGCTGTGGCTATGACCCAGAGCACAGAGGATCACGACACGGACACAGAGAAAAAAGGTTTAAGTGTCTTAAGTGCCGAGCAGGAGGGTGGTACGGCAGAGAGTCGAGGAGCTAGTAGAACAGCAGCCAACGGCAAACAGGTCTTGTAGTGTCGGTCTGAATCAGGAGAGGAAAAAACAACAGATCAGTAAGGAGCTCGAGGAACAAAGAGGAGGCAAAAACTTACAGGAGTAACAACGTAGTTAAACAACTGGGAGCCAAGTTACCACTTTGGTAGTTGTAACGATCTGTATTATACTACATTTTAGTTTAAAGGTCCTATGACATGGTGGTCTTTGGGTGCTTTTATATAGGCCTCAGTGGTCCCCTGATACAGTATCTGAAGTCTCTTTCCCCAAATTCAGCCTTGATGCAGAATTACAGCCACTAGTTTCATTACCTCAATGAGCTTTCTTCAGGACGTGCCATTTCTGTGTCTGTAGCTTTAAATGCTAATGAGGAGGAGATTGGCAGGGCAAGGTGGAGGGTGGGGGTGGAGGGCAGGGTGTGGCCTTGACCAACTTGTGGCCACGGCACCATGCGCTAATGTTTACAGTGGATGTATCGCAATGGCTTGTAGACTCGCAGTCGTTGAAGCTTTCTAGTTTGACCCAGAATCTGCACCTGAAGAAGTTGCAACTCTGCGGCTACAACAACAGGTCTCCGAATGGTTAGTTTAAAATATAGTGTCTGGATACAGTACTTTAGTTGGTTTGTTTATGTATGCTGTTACAGTTATTATCATGTAGCTAACGCTAGCCTACATTGTTGGCTTTTCATGTTGCTGTAATTTGCTAGCGTTCTAAAGCTGTATTAGCATCTATATCAGTCATATCAGTAATGTTTGTATTTTAGTGAAGACTGTACTTTGGCTTATTTTTTACTTGTGTCTGGATATGGTACTTTAGTTGGTTTGTTTATGTATGCTGTTACAGCCTGCGTTGTTGGCTTTTCATGTTACTATAATTCTAAAGCTGTATTAGCATATATATCATTCTTAATCAGTAATGTTTGTATTTTAGAGAATACTGCACTGTGGCTCATTTTGTAATTAGGCCATGTAGTGTATATTGCAGTAATGTTACACATAACCCATGATTTACCCCGGAAATGTTTCCTATATATAATAAAATATCAGCTATTGACACAAACAAGCGCCACTATTTAGTTAGTCATACCTCTGCCATTATTACATCTACCCTTTTTTTTTACCTGGGCCGGAGGTTGAGCCAGCTGCAGTCCAGTATATGTGGTTGTTGATGCTTTTCATCCTCTTCTTGAGTTTCTCACAGTCTTTCTGCTTACTGATTGCTTCCAGTTTCTTTGAAATTCCTACAACGAAAGCAAAATATATTACACTTAGTTAAGATACTCATAAACTGAGTAATTACTTGTAGCATTTCAAAATCAATTTCAAAGCATTTTTTTTTTTACATTTACTCATAGTGTCAACATTTTCACAGCAAGGACAAGTCTTTTCACCAAATGGGAGCTTTACGCAAGCTTTAAAAAAAATCTAACATCAGGTCCTTCTCACCAAAAGGATATCACTAACAAGTCAAACAAAGGAAAAGGCTGGAGCAAAAATTATAGATTTTGTATGTTATAATGGAATATGGACGTCAATCAGCTCAATATTGGCACTGACAATATACCTTTTGCCATGTGCCAGACATCGTAGTAATGGGTTATGTTTCTCTCCCTGAGGAACTTCTGTACTTGTGGATGACGATCAGTGACAATGCAATCAAGTTTGATGCCACGTGACTCCAGTAATGCTAGACTCCTTGTCAGGCCCTCTTTCTCCATGTGGTAGCTACCACCAACCTCGTTGCTCTGTTAACACAGAAAACAATATATTAAGAGAAGATGCATTCAAGACTTTGACTTTCAAATTCCAACCAATAACCCCTTTGCAAAATAAATTTGGGCAATTTATTTACAGATAAAATAAAATTAACCCACTGGCTCTGCACAGGCTCAGATGATGGAACAGAAAAAAACATGTTTGGGTTCTTCTGAACATCCAAACACTGAGCAAATGTTATGCTTCCCTCGTTTGCTAGCCATGATGACTCTCAATGAAAAACAATGGCGCGCGTACGGTACGGTGGCTATCTCTCTACCCTGGAAATTCTAATGGGCGGGGCCCAAATGCTCTAGGGGTGCAAAGCAGAGAAAGGGGAGGCAACCTCGCTCGACATGACGACATAACGAGTAGATTCCAGATCGGCCCATCTGAGCTTACTTTTTCTCAAAGGCAGAGCAGGATACCCAGGGCTCGGTTTACACCTATCACCATTTTAAACCAATTGGGGACCATAAACAGGCTGGGGGAACTCATATTAATGTTAAAAAACCTCATAAAGTGAAATTTTCATGCCATGGGACCTTTAACATTAGCAGTAGCCTATAAGACTTCTGCTTGTGAAGGATATAAACTTGATAGTCTTTGTCTTTCTTTGCAATGCTTTACAACAGAATATGTTCAATATTGACATAGTCATTGCCCTCGGCTCAACTGTTGATGGTAACAAGATCATACCAATATAATTTTCAGAAGCCTCAAACTATAATAATTTCACACTTACATCAAAACGAGTCCCTCAGGTTTCTCTCTGAAGGGTGCCACAAGCAGGAAGAACACACATGGGCGTGGATCACACTTTTCTCTCTGTTGTACTTCAACAGGATGCACAAAAAAACAGAAAAAAGTAATTAAGGTCATGTGTCAACAACAACAACAACAACAACAACAACAACCCTAAAACAATAAGCCCAGCAGCTTTAACTAAAAGTGGATGGCTGTGCCACAACATGAAGGCTTACCTTAGTCTGATAGTTGAACATTTTATTTATGTGATTTTACAGTGGAGCAAGGCTAAGCTAAAGCTCATGCAAAATCTTTCACCTTTTAAAATGCCATAGAAAAGGAATACACAGCAGACGCAATCACATAAATTAATGTTTTAACCTTACCTGAAAATCGTCTTCACCATCGTGTGTAGGTGATAGTCATCACTGTTGCATTCAGCTGTGGCGCTCAGTGGTCGTGGTTTCCCTCTGCACCCGTAGCTAAATGATGCAAAATTGCACAACACACGTAATGTTAGACTAGCATCACATTAGGTTACCGATAAGGTTGTGTAACTTAGAACTCCGCAGCCAACATTAATGAACGTCTAGCATAACATGAGCTAATGTCTAATAATATCAGCGATGACTCAACCTATCTCTGCTAATATACATTCAAAAAACTTCCCACTCGACCAAAAAGCCCGTAGTCCGACGGCCCGTTATCCCAAAATCAAAAGCTCACCTTGTCTAACGTTATGTAACTTAATTTTTGCAGAAGAGCTGAGCTGTAGAAGTCAATTGACAGCCGACATTACAAGTATTTCTTAAAGAGCCATACAAAGTCAAACGTTATGATTTTTATACATTGTATTATGATTTATCTGTTAAATTGAGCACTATCTCAAGGGAGTCTAGAAAGTCACTGGACGTACCATATTTTCGCAACAATGGGCATTCAAAGCAGTCGGCTTTTGTTTTCAGGGTACCGGGACATCGGACTAACGTTATGGGCTTTCAGTCCAATAGAATTTTATTTTTTCGAGCTAGCTATCACAAAAATAGACTGGACTCAGAGGTTTTGCTAACTTATTGTAGCCTAACTTGTTGGAAGTGAAACCATGATAGCCATCAGCACAAAGTTACATTAACTTTGGCAGATTTTGACATTGGTTTAACAAAATCTATTTCAATGACTGCAGCACTGCATGGGTTACTACACTAACCATCATGTTAACGAGTAACGGTAATTGATTTGATACAATTCATTCATATTGAACATTACATAAGCAAGTTTACCTGATCGTATGGGTCCCAAGGGTCCCGGTGATCTCCCGGTCAACTATATGTCGATGGCTTTTCAACAACAGGTCGTTTCCCGGTCAACTCTACATCAATGACTTTTCAAAATATTGGCAATATCGCCTTCTAAACCAAATATCAATGCTTAATCAATCATAAAGATAACTATAGATCAATGTTGTTGCCATCAACATTAATAACGTTAGGTTTCATCATTATGATAATGGTGATTCAACATTTATTTTGCATTGAAATTTCAATATCAACCATAATGATGATTCAGATGGAAAATCAATATTTATGCAATGTTGGCTTTCTGTCTGGGGATCCACATAAAAAGCTGAAAAACCAACCAGGCCTTCTCTCTCTCTCTCTCTCTCTCTCTCTCTCTCTCTCTCTCTCTCTCTCTCTCTCTCTCTCTATTTTTTACAATTTGCATGTGCCTAAAGTGGATAGGCACATACAAATTAGGAAGACAAGTATTCCGTGTTCTGTTCCGCTTCAGGTAGGCTAATCATAATGGATGCTCTGCTGTGGGCATGCTGCGGCAGATGTGGGCTTTGTGTTTCGTGTATTTCTGCCGTACTTTCGGTTTTCCACCCCCGATGTAGAGCAGCGTACAACCACTTCCCTAAACCTTCTCTCATTCAGAGACCAGAGTCTCAAACAGGGCTCTGAGTCTGTCAGAAGGTCTGAGATCTACTGTATCAGCAGAGCAATAATGCACAGCAGACTATGGTGCAGGTAGAATATTTTTAGTGACGTTATTCTTATAATAGCCCATTATCACTTAATTTTTCTCAAAATATCACAACTCCTCCAAATCTCAGAGCACACAGATGGGATGAGTTATATTTTAAATGTGCACGTTTTGAACATGAGCAGAAATCTTGCTCCAATCTCCATCTCAGTTATTAAAGTCCAGGGGTTTATTAATTCATTAAAATTAATTAATTTATCATTGAGGTGAATAATTGTCATGTGCACATTTAAGGAGGTTACTTCCCCAACAAAAGATGCAAAAGAGGAGGGAGGCGTAAGTCATGCCTAGGCTACATGTGTGCTGACTCAGATATAATTAGAAAAGTTGATCTACAGGAGAAGAAATAGATGAAAGCAATACAGAATGCCTGAGAGCCTTACTGCAAAATATTCCATTATGTTTTTATATTTCTATTGTAATCTATGTCTCCTTTTACATAAAGATATTTTCAGCACAAATTGCTTCAGAAAAGGTAGTGTTACGCCCCAGTCTAGGGGTGCCTAGGACACAACATGAAAAGGCCCCTTCTTCCTCATCTCCCAAGTAGCCACAAACAATTATTTCTTTGAATATCAGCAAACTTATTTATTTTACAGAGAAGGAAACTATATAGATAACATATACATATTTTAGGCTTCAGGGTGGCCTACCACGAAAATAACAAACAAACAATCCTGTCTTGGAGATAAGAAATTAACCTAACAAACAAAATGGCAAAAAGAATGACAAAAGACTTACCTCCCTAACTAATTAAACAGGAGAAAACAAGATTAACACACCTGGCGGTCCACCCTTACTATCTCACTGGAGTCGGGACTCCATCGTCTCATCAAGACACCGTTGTCCAGAAAAATTACACCAAGCTTGCTTTCTTCCTCGCGGCTACAACAGAGGACAGACACAAAGTTAGAGACGGATCATTTATCTGAGCATCAATCAACATTTCTCGGGTCACGTTTAAACTCAGGTCTGTGTCAGCAGGAAAGAGATCAAACTCGTTGACAGATTTTGATACCTTGTCACACTCAGTAGTGGGGGACACTGAAAAGGAGGGCTCACCCTCATCTAATGTAGCCATAAACGACTCGGACAAATCCACAACTTCACCCAATTTACGAGCCTGTGGGCGCGTTATTGCGCACAAAGGAAACAAATTTGGCACAGACACAGCAGAAGAGACAGAGGTGGGGGCAGCAAGCAGACGCAACCAAAATGGGATCATTAACTACTTCGGGCAGAGGAAACACCTTTCCTCCGGCCAAATCATTACCCAAAATAAACGAAATGCCACTAAACGGGAACTGTGGGAGCACGGCAACTTTCACCTGTCCCGACACAAGTGCTGAATGTAAGTGGATCGTGAAGTGGGGCGTTAAGTTCACTCATTTTAATTCCCCACACTATCAAATCAGAAGAACACAACGTTTCGTTGGAGAGTGGCAGAACACTAGCCAGCATAAATGAATGATAGGCGGCTGTATCTCGAAGAATGGTTACCGGCACTTGCCGGTTACTGAAACAAATCTGTGAGAAACGAACGGCTTGAAACAAGGGTCAACCTCCACTTTTGTGAGGTCCTTTTTTTCTAAGAGCCGGACAGACAGCGATCAAATGGCCTGGCTCATGGCAATAAAAACACTCACGGCCCTCACCCGCAGCTGGTGAGGTGCTTTTACGCATTATCTTTGGTGACCAATTTCTGCGCTCAGGCATTACATGTGTAACACGTGCCGGCACAGAAAAAACGATTTCATGAGTCAAAATGAATTCATCAGCCAGCACAGCCGCTTTTGTTACCAATGATTCTTTTTGTTCGTTCAAATAGACAACAATTCGTTCCGGCAAACGCTTTTTGAATTCCTCGAGCAGAATGAGCTCTCTGATCTCCACCATGGTTTTAACATTACACGCCTGGCACCATTTGTCAAACAAAACGCTCTTGTCACGCACAAACTCAACATACGTCTGGTTAGCAGTTTTCTCACTGTTTCTAAATTTTTGTCGATATGCTTCGGGGACCAGCTCGTAGACCTGCAACACAGTCTTTTTCAAGATTTTACAGTCAAGATTATTCTCAATAGACAGACTGGCACAGACTTCTTGAGCTTTCTCCACTAATTTACACTGGAGGAGAAGGGACCAGAACTCTTTGGGCCAACTCAGGGCAGCAGCTATCCGCTCGAAAGCGCTGAAATATGAATCAACCTCGGACTCACGAAATGGAGGGACTAAAGCGATGTGCTTACTAATATCAAAAGCTGGAGCAGAAACAGCACTGCGGTCAAGAGGAGACATCGGGGTGGAGACTACAGGGGCTCCTCTTTCCAGCTTGAGAGCTCTGATGCGCAGATGCATGGCTTGCCCCTCTAGCTGTCTGTTTTTGGTCTCTACCTCCTTTATTTGGAGGGCTATGTGGAGATCCTCTGTGGTCATGTTACCCATGTGAGGATCCGTGACCGGCTGAAGTTCCACACCAGCAACGAGCATGCCAGCACCCCCCGCTGCTTTCACCTCTGCCTCCGTTGTGTCACCCGCCATGCCACCCATAGCAGCAACAACCGCATCAGCAGCTGGTTCAGGTAGGACACCCTGCTCCACCAACTCTGCACACAGCAACTGTTTGAGCTCCGCCTTATTGGCACTGTAAGACACCTGCACATTATAACAATTTGCCACCACCAACAGGTCCGTTTTTTTTGCATTTCTCGATTTTAGCCAAAGATGGACTAGCCACAAAATCATCCAGTGAAAACTCCATAATTCCCCCGAAAGCGCGACAAGAATCCCGGACGAGCCCCCAATTCATGTTACGCCCCAGTCTAGGGGTGCCTAGGACACAACATGAACATTATTTGTTTGAATATCAGCAAACTTATTTATTTTATAGAGAAAGAAAATATATAGATAACATATACATATATTAGGCTTCAGGGTGGCCTACCACCAAAATAACAAACAAACAATCCTGTCTTGGAGATAAGAAATTAACCTAACAAACAAAATGGAAAAAAGAATGACCAAAGACTTACCTCCTAACTAATTAAACAGGAGAAAACAAGATTAACACACCTGGCGGTCCACCCTTACTATCTCACTGGAGTCGGGACTCCATCGTCTCATCAAGACACCGTTGTCCAGAAAAAATACACCAAGCTTGCTTTCTTCCTCGCGGCTACAACAGAGGACTAAACAAAAGAAACAGAACCTAATCTACAAACAAACAACAACAACAACATAGTTGAATAAAGCAACAGTGTGGCCAGTTGGGAGATGAGGAGGATGAGGAATGCCTGCTGCCCGCAGACAGCCACCATCTTGGCTCCTTATATCAGGTGGTTTCCCCAGCTGCAGCCAAAAACGAATTCGGGCATGAGAGCTTCCCACCAATGATCTCCCGGCTATGGCACACACCTATTTGCATGTAAAATTGAAAACAAAAGAAAAAAAAACACAGGGCACACACTCATACACAGCAGACTAAAGAAACAATATGACCACAGTCATAACAGTAGAAATAGGGGTATAAAGATTCACCAGAAATTCAACATTTTCTGGGAGACCTCAACAATCATTGCAGAACGAGCACAACGTCATAGTTTGGAATGATAACAAGAAGACCGTTACAGTTAACAGTTAACTGCAGCTTTTATTTACCACCCTCTGCTTTATCTAAACAGTCCATCTCAGATCATAATAGTAGACTCATACTTCCTTGTTTCCTCAGTTGAAAAACTCTACTATCTGGCGCAATCTTGTGACAAAAATACATCACTGTACCTGCTTATTGTCAGTCCTCTGATCAGTCATGTGTTAACACAGAGGAAGAAACAGACTGTATATCAGAGGTGTCAAGTAACGAAGTACAAATACTTCGTTACCTTATGTAGAAATTTTGGGTATCTATACTTTACTGGAGTAATTATTTTACAGCAGACTTTTTTACTTCTACTCCTTACATTTTCACACAATTATCTGTACTTTCTACTCCTTACATTTTAAAAATAGCCTTGTTACTCCTATTTCAGGTTGGCTTGTTTTCATTCCGACTTGTCATCATTAAAAAAAACACCAAAAAACCCAAAAACCTATCCAGATAAATTGCGCCATCCGGATAGAGTGAATTTGATTGTGGTTGGATGAGAAGTATAAACATGTACCATTCCGACACGATCCATCGCACCTGCACATGACACAAATCACGTCACACTCCAGCAAGGAAACAGACGTATGTATGTAGCCTAGTAAGATGTCCATGGTAGAGACTCAAGAGAACTCGAGTGAAATGTCCCAACCAAGCACCAGAGAGGAGGTTGGTAACCAGGAACACCAGCCAACCCTTCTACATCCCTGGCCGTACCTGGAAGAATTTTTCGGAATGGTTGGACGCAAAAACAACTCCTTTCGAATGTGCTGCAAGCTCTGCGCACCCAAGTACCACAAGTTAATAACAATACTTATAGGCAACTAGTCATCATATCTTCCGCTCCATGAAACACATGTTAATGCTCAGTAGTAGGCCTACACATACAGTATATGGTTCTTTAATGTATTTGCATTGTACTAAAATGCGTTCATTTTCAAAGGGCATAAATGCAGCTGAAACATTAACATTTTAATATAACATTACAGTCATTATGGCCTTTAGAAAAATGTTTTTTGTGGAGGTGGGGTAGTGCACTATAGGCCCCTGTGGCACGGCCTAAGCTTTTCACCTTAATGGCATTTTTTCCCCTTACATTACTTTTACTTTTATACTTTAAGTAGTTTTGAAACCAGTACTTTTACACTTTTACTTGAGTAAAAAGCTTGAGTTGATACTTCAACTTCTACAGAAGTCTTTTTAAACCCTAGTATCTATACTTCTGCTTAAGTAATGAATGTGAATACTTTTGACACCTCTGCTGTATATGTCCTCTCTCTGTCCTGTAATAAGTGAACTCTGAGCTCATGTGTTTGTGACTCTTCACCTCTGTCTCCTCTCACAGGGAGAAGATGATCTGCAGCATCCTGCTGCTCATCATCCTGACCTCCTGTGTCTCTGGTTAGTTTACAGCTTCACTTTATTATCCACTAACACTAAACAAAGAATCACTAAAGTGTCCACAGAAACATGTGGAGATGGAGTTTAAAGTTATCAGTGTGTCTGCTCCTCACTTTCCCTCTCTGTCTCCTCAACAGGAACATTTGTAGTGAATGTGACCCAGACCTCCTATCAGGCAGAGGAGAACCACGACATCACACTGGAGTGGACCTTCACAACCAACCCTCACAGTTCCTCCAACTCTCTTAATATCTTCTGTGAACTGATAACTGATCTCAAGAATCCAGTCCTGTTTCATCTCCATGAAGGAGTTGAGGTCCCAGAGTCTCAGGATGAACAGTTTGCAGGACGAGTCCAGTGGGACAAAGACGTCCTCAGAGAAGGACGACTCAGACTTCATGTGTCCAGACTCAGGACTGAAGACTCGGGACTGTACCTGTGTGATGTGCTCACAGATTATGGGAGTAAGTCTGGTAGATGTTTGCTCAATGTCACTGGTAAGTTGATTCATTATAAAAAGGGTAGCCCAAATCAAGCAATCTGATTGGTTCATAGCCGTGATATAATAACCAAATACAACGGCTATAATCTGACTCCTTTGCACATTAAGCATCACTCCGCGTCTGAGGAAAACGTTGACTGATGGCTGGTACCTCGGAGGGAAGCACTGCCAGGACACAGAGCTGGCTTCAAATCAAACTCTATATTTAGAATATTTTCAGATCTTTACCTCGCTGTCAGACAGCCCTTTATGACGGGGAACTGAAGCCGTTATCTCTGCTCTCTTCGAAGCTGCCAGACTCCTTTCATAAATACACTAAATTTACCGCGCAGAACACGGTAGTTGCTGCGCTACCGCTGCCTCGAGCAGTTAGTTAGTTTGTGTTATTGTTCGCCTTTCTTTAGCATTAAGCAAAAGAAAGTCTGTGCTAGCTGCTAGTGAAGGCTAACGTTACCTGCGCTGCCTTCCATAGCAACAGCCTCGGTATGTGTGAGGAGGGCAGCCAGCCCAGGAGAGCTTAGATTTTATTGTGAACATGATTTTTTTTTTATAAAAATCTATATAAATTGAAATGTGACTAACTTTCATAATGTCATACATGATGACTGTTTTATAAAAGCAATAGCTCACTTCAGGCTCTGATATGTTGTGATTATATAACAGCTAAGAGGGGTTGTTGTCGGGCCAACAACGCCCCAATTCAGCAGCTTTTTAGATAAATAAAAACCTGAACAAAAACAGTACTGTGGAAATCCACGATCCTTACACTTCTTTCTCTTTTAGTGAAATGTTTTTCTTCACATGAATGAAACAGATGTGTTTGGTCTCTTTACAGCAGCGGGGGATCAGCCTGAACCTGAGACACCAAACACAACAAGTCCACCAAACACAACAAGTCCACAACAACCAGAGAGTTGGGGAAGGATCGGTCTCTACTGTGGACTGGGACTGACGACAGCAGCAGCTCTGCTGGCTGGTTGTTTCTATTTGTTCAGAAAGAGAAGAATGCAGAGAGAACCTGATTCCCCTTCAGCGAATATCAGTTACAGATCAGCAGCTGTTGAATCAGAGTTTAATCATTAACAACTGAGGCAAAACTGTCAGAATGAACTGTTTATATCACAGACACAAAGAAAATACTAGTTTCTCATTGGCAGGTAATATAACAGCAGGTAACCATAGCAATGCTGATGTTTTTCATACGTGAAAATCAGCCAAATGAACACTAACAACCTGTAGAAGGTGATGACTGAAACACATTCATGATATAAAAGTCTAATTACAAAACTGATAAACAAAAATAGTTATGGAGGAAAACAATGTTCTCATTATTTTATATATATATATATATATATATCTGAAAGTTGATTGAAACAAATCTTCCCTTTTTATATTCTTCAGTAAGTGAACTTGAATCCTATAACACAACTGATTAATAATGGAGGACAAGATGTTCCTGTTTATTATTTGGTCAAACTGTCACTTATCAGACAGATCTGAAATGTGCTGTGTTCACTTTATTGAAATACCTCATATACAACGCAGGCTGTAGCTAATATATGCAATCTTTTCAATGTAAAGCTCAATGTGGTCAGTTTTCATAACAAACATATCCACTTGTTTTTCTATCCTGTCTATCATGTAGTTGACTCCTGCAGGATGTAATGAAGCCTTCATGTTAACTGAAGATCCTTCAGATCTGCATCAAACTGTAGCAGCACACAGGAAGTGAAGGCATCTTCTTCATGAAAACTTTCAGACCTTCTGCTCAGACTTCATATACAGCTTTAACTTTAACACACAGAGCTGTAACCTTTTCTTCTGTAATGGTCACTTTAATGTACTGGTTCTGTTGTATTATGGTCTGTTACTTCCTGTCTCTCTGTCATTGTAAAGCTGTGAGGAGTTAACTCTGGTGATGATGATGAAGAGAAAGATCTAAATGATGAAGAACTAAATGCTTGTTTCATCTGATGTATGATCTGATTCATTCATTTTTTACACACTGAAATGTTTCTCATGTATTTCAATTCATCACTTTAACAAATGAAGACGTTCAACTGAAGGAATCTTTTGACTAAATAACTAAATAAAGTTATTTAAATGTTATTAATTTAAATGTTCTTTGCTGGCTGTGATATCTGAAAATGTTGCAGCTCTAACTGATCATATTGAACTTCTGATGATTTGTTGAATTGGAACCACGAATGGGAGAAAGAAAACAGGTCATTTTAAAATCTACTTTTCCTTTTTTTATAGACTCACATTCACTGACTGAATCCACTTATTTAAACATTATATATATATATATATATATATATATATATATATATATATATATATATATATATATATATATATATCACACAATACATTCACAGTAAATAATAGCAAGGGATATTTTGCATTACAGAAAACCATATTCATTTTTTGTGGTTAAAGTTAGAAATTCTTTAGAGTCCTAAAGGTGTCCTCAGACTCTCCTCATCCTGATCACCTGGGTCTCATTTCCCAATCACCCTGTCAGCACATATACCAGACCTGGTCCTGGTTGGTCCATGTTGTGTCGGGCCTTTGCTCTGCAGCCTTCTGAATGTGAGTTCAGTCAAGTTGTTTATTGATAAACTGAGTTATTATTATGATTGTAAATCCCAGTAGCTCATTATGTAACAGGCTATCAGTGAGGTGTTATATCTCTGAGCAACATACCCAGTGGGTATATAATGAGGCCGTCTGTCTCTGCCTGCAGGAACACAAATGATAGCAGCAGCCCCATGTTGGCCCACTACAGCAGCTCTGATGGAGCGACGTCCGCCTTGTTAAGTTGTCCTTCGGTTCTCGATGACCCGAAGGACAAAACAAGGGTTAATACAGCACCTTAGTGCTTTTTTGTACAGCATTTTGATCAGCTTAAAGGTCCCATGGCATGAAAATGTCACTTTATGAGATTTTTTAACATTAATATGCGTTCCTCCAGCCTGCCTATGGTCCCCCAGTGGCTAGAAATGGTGATAGGTGTAAACCGAGCCCTGGGTATCCTGCTCTGCCTTTGAGAAAATGAAAGCTCAGATGGGCCGATCTGGAATCTCCTCCTTATGAGGTCATAAGGAGGAAGGTTACCTCCCCTTTCTCTGCTTTGCCCGCCCAGAGAATTTGGCCCACCCATGAGAGAGAGACATCATGGCTTTAAAACGAATAAAGTGGCATTTGGTCAAGGCCACACCCCACCCTCCACCTTTCCCCCCCCTCTCCTCCTCAATAGCTACAGACACAGAAATGGTACATCCTAAGGAAAGCTCATTGTGGGACTGGCTCTAGTGGCTGTAATTCTGCACCAAGGCTGAATTTCAGGAAAGAGACTTCAGATACAGTATTAGGGGACCACTAAGGTCTATATAAAGAGACTTCAGATACAGTATTAGGGGACCACTAAGGTCTATATAAAAGAGACTTCAGATACAGTATTAGGGGACCACTAAGGTCTATATAAAAGAGACTTCAGATACAGTATTAGGGGACCACTAAGGTCTATATAAAGAGACTTCAGATACAGTATTAGGGGACCACTAAGGTCTATATAAAAGAGACTTCAGATACAGTATTAGGGGACCACTAAGGTCTATATAAAAGAGACTTCAGATACAGTATTAGGGACCACTAAGGCCTATATAAAAGCATCCAAAGAGCAACATGTCATGGGACCTTTAAGCTGTGTTTAAATGTGCTCTAGAAATAAACTTTACTTACTTACTTTACAAGAGACAGGGTTTAGAGAGCAATTCTCAATAAAGTAAACGGAAGTACATAACCCTTGTGTTGTGACAACACAAGGATTTAAGGAAACACTCAGGAGCAGCACAACTCATCACATATGTGAAGAAGGTTCGGGACACTTTGATGAATTACACAGAAGAGTTTAATGAACCAGGCAGTACAGTTTAACCACCATGTGTTATTGTGCAGTGCCGTCCTAAATCTCTGAAGTTCTTGTCCTCCTGAAGGAGGATTTAAACTCATGCTGGAGGTGTTACATTTAGCTGAACCTTTAAAGCTACATTGTGTAAGAATTACTCCCATCTAGCGGTGAAATTGTATATGACAACTAACTAAATATTACTTTCTAGCCCCTCCCATTCCGAGCGCGTTTTTAATCCTATGGTGGCCGAACCCAAAATTAGCTCTTAGGATCTCCATCGTTTACACGCAGCTGTTGTAGCCACTCCAATATTAACTTTGGTCTTGTTGCTTTGCCTGTCGTATTGTTGTTTGAATTCTCTTTTTCGCTTCCCTGGCGAGTAATCTTCCCCTGGCATTCGTCACGGTGCCACTCTGGTGCCACTGAGTGTAAGAGGGTGAAAGGCTGAGGTATATCCTTCTTTGGCTGATGTGTTTAGAAGATGGAGGTGCAAAATGGCGGCGGTCATTCGAGCGACTAGCTAGTATGTATTCTGAATAGCAGATTCTACGCTTACGAGAATACTTTGATTAGTTGGTGGAAGTAATTACACATGAATGAGCACATATTTGTGAAAGAACAAAGGGGTTTTTGCTAAGAATCAACTCAAAACATTACACAATGTAGGTTTAAGGTAAACTAAGATATTGCAGGCGTCTAAAACACAGATGCTGAAGCCTAGTTCAGCCTCTCGCTCGCTCTCTCTCTCTCTTTCTCTCTCTCTCTCTCTCTCTCTCTCTCTCTCTCTTTCTCTCTCTCTCTCTAGTATGTTAAAGTGTGGCTGGCCCAGCGACCTCCAAAAGGAGACCGTCCTGAAACTAAACATCCCCTTATCATACAGCTGTAGAGATTCCCTGAATCTGTAGAGAGACAAACATCATTATAAATGTAGAGGTTTGGTTATTATTATTATTATTATCCCCTGACCTCTGACCTATGAATGATTTTGAAGTTAATATTTAAGAAGGTGTGAAAATATTAAACTTTACTATAAGGAAGCCACAATGAAGTTCATAATCAAAGTTTTTTTTCACTTTTACTTCTAAAAATGAAGTACATTTAATATTAGAAAATTACTTTTGATACTTAAGTAGAAGAAGTAGAAGAAATGCTCCATGTCTGCCTGCAGCTTTTTATTGACCTTTATCACCTGAGACTCTGGTTAAGAGGCTTGTGTTGTGTAACTGAAACTGCCCCCCCCCCTCCGATTCAGTTGTAGCTGATCAGGAACTACAAAGTCTTAAAAAAGAAAATACAAAAGTATATAAGTATCTAGCTTTGTTTGTTTCTATTTGCAATATATTCACTACATTTTCAGTATTTTCATCATTTCATTTCTTTATCAAAATAATGAAAACAAAATAAAGGTGCACTTTATTTTGTGCTACGCCCCCCACAGCCCTGTCAGCTGGGGCATAGCACAACATTCTGTAGAAATGCATTCTCTATGGGCCCCTCCCAGAGTTTCTGCAGGTTTCACCAAGTCCAATCTAAGACTTTATAATTTTTTAAGACCATTTTGAATGACATTTAAGCTCTAACTTCAGTTTTTTTCAAGCCAAGTATCGCTAAACTTGCACTTCCCCAAAGCTAAACAGTAAAATCTGTTTTACGTCTGTGGAACAATCCAAAAGAGAGAGTGGGTGGCGATGGCGCAGTGGATATGATACATACCTTTGGTGTGGGAGACCGGGGTTCAATTCCCACTGTGATACATCAACCAATGTGTCCCTGAGCAAGCACTTAAAGCCTAGTTGCTCCAGAGGCGTCTGACCTCTGACATATGTAGTAATTGTAAGTCGCTTTGGATAATAGTGTCAGCTAAATGACATGTAATGTAATGTTAAGAGAAGTAAGTTGCTGCTCTGCGTGTTCTTGAGGAGGCGGAGTCTCGGTGCTTAACTCCTAAATAAACACCACTGCTCGGTGTTCTACTGTCTGTGTTTCCTGTCATCTCTTCATAAAAGAGATGGTTAGCTCATGACATTATACTAGCTTGGTGTTAGAGGAAAGGGATCAGACTCACTAACTGGACCTCTGTCCTCTGGTCTCCTGGTTTGGATCTTAAATGACTGAAGAGACACAAGGTAATGTGTTGATGTGTTGATGTTGGTGTTTAGTTTGATTCATAAAATGTTTTAAAGAAAAGGACTCTAACAGTGTTTCTGCCTTCTTCTCAGGATGTGTCTGTTTTAAAACCTCCCCCGGTAATTACAGCACTTTATGAGCTGTACTACCTGCTTATAGGCTTTATATATAGGAAGTCTCATTACCCTTTTTCACAATCAAATGTTATTTATTGGCCTAATATATTTCATTTTCAATTAGTGTTAAAATGATGTTCTGTATAAAAGATAGTTGGTTAATTAGAAGTGATTATTCTGTAACCCTTATGTTAATTTGATGTTATAAATGTATTATATTTAACATGTTTAGTTAACATAACTGAAATAGAAAATAAGTGAAGAGAACTGAACAGGGTGGAATGTTTACCCAGTCTACGTGTTTCTAGATCTGCCACAGCTCAGAGGTGAAGAAGTGTTTTTCTGTCTAGTTGATAGACTTTATTTTAGTATGAAATGTGATGCCTTTTCCTAAAGTGGCACAAAATGTTAAAACATTTAAATATTTTCTAGATTTAGATTTTTTTGTAGGTTATAGTTGGAACACATTTCTGCACGTTCTGTTGTTCTGGGTCAAATTCGACCTGCATTTCGGAAAAAAATTTCACCAGAGAAGTCAAATAGAAGGGTTATTATGGGTTATGGGAAATCTTGAAATTGTGAAAGTGTACACTGACATGTCTTTCTAGAATTCTTTCTTTTTTTTTGTGGCCATGATGATAACCGAGCAGCACATTTGACTGTTAAAAAATCAACCTGTCAGCTCAGCTCTTACTACTTATCAGCCAACAGATTCACTGATATTGATTTATCTGCAATAAACTGATGTTAGTCGTGTGCTAAAAGCAGGATGATGAACAGGATCAGCTGAGTAAACAGACTGTATATGTTCTCTCTCTGACCTGTAATAAGTGAACTCTGAGCTCATGTGTTTGTGACTCTTCACCTCTGTCTCCTCTCACAGGGAGAAGATGATCTGCAGCATCCTGCTGCTCATCATCCTGACCTCCTGTGTCTCTGGTTAGTTTACAGCTTCACTTTATTATCCACTAACACTAAACAAAGAATCACTAAAGTGTCCACAGAAACATGTGGAGATGGAGTTTAAAGTTGTCAGTGTGTCTGCTCCTCACTTTCCCTCTCTGTCTCCTCAACAGGAACATTTGTAGTGAATGTGACCCAGACCTCCTATCAGGCAGAGGAGAACCACGACATCACACTGGAGTGGACCTTCACAACCAACCCTCACAGTTCCTCCAACTATCTTAATATCTTCTGTGAACTGTTAAATAATCTCAGACCATCAGTCCTGTTTCATCTCCATGAAGGAGTTGAGGTCCCAGAGTCTCAGGATGAACAGTTTGCAGGACGAGTCCAGTGGGACAAAGACGTCCTCAGAGAAGGACAACTCAGACTTCATGTGTCCAGACTCAGGACTGAAGACTCGGGGCAGTATGTGTGTAAAGTGCACACAAGTAATGAGAGTAGCTCTGGTAAATGTTGGCTCCATGTCACTGGTAAGTTGATGCAGAACTTTCTTTCAGTTTCAATTCAGCAGCTTTTTAGATATATAACAAGAAAACTTTGAACTTCCACAATCCTTACACTTCTTTGTCTTATAGGAAAATGTTCCCCTTCACATGAATGAAAGGCACATTCAACGGCTCGACGTTTAAGCACAGCACATAATAGAACAGCTCCACATAAACATGGAAAGAGCACTGCTCAGCCTCTGGGT
This sequence comes from Sander lucioperca, assembly GCF_008315115.2. Classification (NCBI taxonomy): domain Eukaryota; kingdom Metazoa; phylum Chordata; class Actinopteri; order Perciformes; family Percidae; genus Sander; species Sander lucioperca. The sequence continues at coordinate 11,061,883 of NC_050189.1, forward strand.
AGTACATGCATTGAGTGTCAATAACATAGTTCTGAAAATCGCATATTTTATCACATGATTAAAATTCTATTATTTTGCATTTCAGAACAGTTTTTAAGTACATATTAACAACCGAAAGCAATTTTTACCAGTGTATCTTGATTGGGAATCAAATGAATGCAAAGTTACTTTATGAACTTGATTTTAAGATTTGTAATTATTTATTTACTGTAAACAAAAGAAAAATGTGTGAATCTGTCATTATTGCACAATTCCTCCAAGTACCTAACTAAAAAACAAAAAATCCCTATCCTTACTAGAGTCAATATGGTGTTTAGTAACTCCTAAATAATGTTGATTACTCACTGACGTCTAGTGATCACCGGTTAACAGTGTTGGGAGTAACGCGTTACAAAAGTAACGCAATTACAGTAATGTATTCCTTTTTGCTGTAACGCAGTAATATAACGCATTACTAATTAAATTTCGGTAATATTATACTCGTTACAGTCTCAGTAACGCGAGTTACAACGCATTTTAACGCAACATTTAGTGGTGCGTTTTTTTTAAGAATTCACCAACACCGCGACACATTTCTTCACAGGAAAAAAAAAGCCGTATTATTTTCCTGTCGCTGTATTCGATGGTTGAGATGACTGCAGAGACAGATACATTTGCGAGATGGATATTATTTTCAGGAGTTATTACGCTGCGTTGAAGTGAGCTGTCCTGTTTCTGTTCCCGTGGTCAGAGCCAGAACCAGAGACGGTACAGCATGTATGTCCCGACAGGTGACGGTACGGACAGCATGTATGTCCCAACAGGTGACGGTACGGACAGCATGTATGTCCCAACAGGTGACGGTACGGACAGCATGTATGTCCCAACAGGTGACGGTACGGACAGCATGTATGTCCCAACAGGTGACGGTACGGACAGCATGTATGTCCCAACAGGTGACGGTACGGACAGCATGTATGTCCCAACAGGTGACGGTACGGACAGCATGTATGTCCCAACAGGTGACGGTACGGACAGCATGTATGTCCCAACAGGTGACGGTACGTCAGCGGCTGACAGATATAAACATGTCGGGAATTAATGTTGAGGCTTGCTACACGTAAATATCATTGCATTTTATCAGCCGTGGAGAGTAACTATGCCTGTAGTGGAATGGCTTCGAATGACGACCAAAAGCGCTTCTCTTTTACTGTGACCATTTACTGTTCAATATGTTGCAGTTTTACAAACAAGAAAGTGAACAACTGGAACCTGACGGACATGTTGCATCTCAGTAAGCTAGCAAGAGTAGGCTACACAACAGACAACTTCCGTGTAGCCTCCTTCAAAATAAAAGCACTTCCTGTGACGGTTCGCAGTAAAACTAAATTACTGTTAAATAAGGTTGTGTAGGCTACCTTTTCACAAATCAGCTGTAAATCAAGTACTGTAAATAATGTTAATAGTGAGTTTTAATCACACTATAATTGAACATTTCCTTTAGAGTGTTTTAACCTAAACAACATGAATTTCTTATTCAAGTGCTATAAACAAACATTTTACAACAATGCCGTACTTTTAATTGAGTATTTTCATTTTCTCCTAATTACCTATTATACGTTTTACTTATCTATTTTTTATAGCTTTAGTTACTTTGCATATTTATATTAATTATACAAAATATGAATAATCTATGATGTATTAAAGTGGATTCACAAGCTAGCTGCCAAATCAAACTTCCCCTGTTATTTTGGTAAAAGTAACTCAAAAGTAATGCAAAAGTAGTGTAACGCATTACAATTCAGAGACAGTAATATTGTAATATAACTAATTACTCTCAAATGACAGTAACTAGTAATCTATAATGTATTACATTTTTGAAGTAACTTGCCCAACACTGCCGGTTAATGAGACAGAGTTTGCAGCACTTTGCAGCTGTTCCAGTTGGGCTGCTTTCTCCGTGTCGTACAGGCTGTGTATCCGTGAAAACTACTGTCTCCCTCGACAGCAACGAGACTGGTCAGAACATGCCAACCGTAGTACGTCTTTAAGACCCGAGTCCTCTATGATGCTGACAGGTTTGCAGTAAGTTGCCACCCGTTTCGCAAGAGCTGTAGTAATTTTTTGTAAATATTTTAATTCGGCTTTACGCAATGTGCATATGGCTTTCGACTTGTCTACGAGCTGTCCGGGAGTTTTGGAAAATAAAAAGCTCCATTCAGAGTTATTGCTGCTGTCTTTCTCCATCATGCCTGCAGCCTGCAGCAGCAGGATGTGTTACGAGGAAGTGGCAGCTTGATGATAAGTAACGGTGCTGCAAAGGGTCAAAATAATAGCCTGTTAGGCACGACGCAAAGCCGAGTGAAGTGTAATATAAATTAATAAATGCCGGCATGCGATTAATGCTATTAAAAAAAAATGAATCGCATCGCGTCGGCCCTTAATCGCACCACGATTAAGGCGTTAACGCTGACAGCCCTAAAATAAACCAAAGACAGATTGTTGTTATTATCAGTAGTGGCCCATAGAGGGCAGCCCTTCTGGCATTGGCCCAAATTCCAGATGGCCAGTCCGTCACTGTGGTTCAGTGTCACTGGTAAATTAATTCAGGAGAATTTTGAAAAATGAAAGATACAGATTATTTAGTCATTCTTTTTCACTAAAATCTGGTTTCCTCCCTGTCAATCTGGCCGTAGGCGTAATTTACAGGGGGGATGGGGGGTTACAATAATTAACAATAATTAAAACTGGCCAGTGCACCCCAAATAAATCTATTTTTAATTTTCTTTACATAACTAAAGACATTTGCACCATAACTGTACTAAAAAATGTACTAAAATCCAGAAAATTAAGTGTTTTGTTTGACGCTCAAAATTTCAATTTTGCTCAAAAGTGGAGATCTCAACCCCGCAATGTTTAACCCAAAGTTACACCCTTGATTATCTGCTGTTACATGTCTGTCCTTCACAGCAGCTGCTGATGAGCCCAAACCTCAGAGACCAACAGTGAGACCAGAACCAGAGAGTCTGGGAAGGATCGGCCTCTACGCTGGACTGACAGCAGCAGCTCTACTGGCTATTTTACTAAATTTACTGATAAAAGAAAGAAAGAAAATTCTTCTCAGTTGTTTAGAGTTTTTCAGAGAAACGAGGCATCAGGACTAACAGGACTCTTTGAATGAGTCGTCAGAGCTCTGATTCAGAGACCTGAGAGGCCCAGACTCTCTCCCTCCAACGTCTGTCTTAAGGGTCAGAAGGTCATGGTCTGATGTGACTCCATTCAACCACCTGCCCACCACTGGCCCTTCAAGAAGAACATTTAACAAATAATAATAACCAGCCAGAAATAAAAATGACAAGGACCTTCAGCAATTTCACGTCACATGATGACCAGACAAGTTGAAGTGTGGATGAGTGGGCTCTGCAGTGAAATCACGTCCACGTTGTCCCTTGTATTTTACAATAAGAAGTGAATGAGAATGCATGCGCATACATTTGGTTTGTTTACATAGTAGCCATTAGCCGCTAGCTAACGAGTCACTCCAATGAATTTATAATTAAACCTGGATAAATGCACTTTAGCCAGGCCTTTTTGAGAATATGCATACATTACTAAGATAGCCAGTCTTGACTGAAGAGAGAGAGAGAGACAATTTACTCATTTAACTTCAAAAGGTGTCTGCAGAACTGAGGATACAACTTTTATTGAAAAGGTTGAATAAAATGTTGACGTGTATAATAATTTATAGTCTGAACTGAGGAGGATGCTGAGCATCATTACATAGACAGTACATAGTCTATACAGCTTTCTTAAAAAGAATAAAGGAATGAATGAATGAATGAAGAAATTATAGAAGGTTTAATGTAATACTGTGTCGCAGGTCTTCAAAGAGCTATGGTAGTCATTTTGGGTTACATCAAGTTAGTGCTGTGCCACATTTGGCCACAAGATGTCCTTCCACTCTCTCTTACCCAGTCACTGACATAGTGTGTGATCTCTCTGCCTTTGGTTGTGGCTCCTTTCCTTTCCTTTTCTTGACATCATACATAGAACCACTTACATATCAGGCTAAGAAATAAACACACAATAGCTCTGACTCAACCATTCATACACAAGGCTGTAAAACCACTGGTTGGTGTTAACATCAGTGTGAATAACTCAACCATTCACTGTAGGCTAATTTCATGTTGCATGATGTGTGAAATGAAACTGTTGTAAAAAGTTGTTGAGGTTTTGAGCTGCATAAGATGCTCCTGTCAGATATCTGGTGTCTGATTTAGCATCCTGCTGTGGTCAAAATGTCACGTGTCTCTTAATAATCTGTATATTTGATCACAATCAGTTGGGATTAAACAAAAGAGCTTAAAATATATAAACCAGACTGCAGGTGTAGCATGATTTGGGGTGGTGTGTGTGTGTGTGTGTGTGTGTGTTTGTGTGCATGTGTGTGTCTGTGTGCGCGTGCACTTTAATTTCCTTTTATGAAGTAGCATTTTTTTGTAGTACTTTATTATTTCCCCGAGCACGGTTCTGTCTGTTGTTCTGCATGATAGTTATCCCAATGGCTCCAAAGGATAAATCTTTGTCAAGTACCTCCTGTGTGTGTTCAGTCAGAGCAGTGATAAGGCGTCCTGTAGATAATGTGTCAGTTATACACACTGGAGATCATTCATGTGCAAACAAACCAACATCATGCTGAACAGAAAGAGAACAAAGTTTAAACAGCCAGATAAGGCAATTCATTCATACTGTATGCTCTGTTACAAGCTGTTTATCGCCAACATTTCATATCTTTTATTTTCCTATTTGTCCCATCTTTTAATTGTGTTATTTATCAATTATGTTCTGTAATTTCCAATTTCATCCATCTCCTGTTCCAGCTGGAGACAGTTTAGTTGTGATAACTGAGTGAGAGTGAGAATGTGTTGGCAGGAGACCCAACAGGGACCGCTGCAGGACATGAAGAGACGTGATGGTCCCACTCGAGTTTCAGCACATTCAGGTATATTACTGTTTTCTTTTTCTTTTCTTTTTTTACATAGGCCTACTTACTGCTGCATAGAGTAAGTATCTGCCTCTCCGTCCCTCTCTCAGACACCCCCCCACTTCCCAACAGCTATTTGCCTCTCTGGCTGCCAGCCAGGTATCAGATTACAGTTCCTCCCTCTGTATGACAGTATCATACCAACCCGTTGATGATGATGTGTTACAGCGTATGGGTCTGCTACTGGGAGGACTGGGAGCTTTAACCAAACACTACGAGAGAGAATCTGAGTCTGAATCCATTATTACTGTCTGGGACCTTTCAGGATTCTTACTGGGAATACTGGGACTTCATTAAAACGGTTTTTAGAAGGTTCTGCTTCTCTCACTTCCCATAGTAAAAACAAACAAAGCAAACTTTTTGCAAGTATTCTAGTCGATTCTAACAGCAAGATGAATATGCTACTACTGAGCTGTTTTTAAAAGTCGATTGGATGAGTTTTCAGGTGAGTGTGATCTTCTTAGTGAATATTTGCTACATGTATAAAAGGTAAAGCTGCGTGTTTAGACCTCCATCACTCCTCTACTCTGCTGCTGCTGTACATAGCATGGCTGCAGGCTACATGTTGAGAACTAGTTTTATAAACTGGTTTGCTGTGTCTGTCAGTGACATACATGATTACATTACTTGGTCGTTTAGTTTTTATAGAAACCATCCCATCTGGTTCATGTTCTGATATCAGCTCTCACTAAGACTAAGACATTCTTACACACAAAAAACCTACAAGCAATGTATCCTATTGTACAAACTTCGTATTTGAAATTGAATTTGAACAAAGAGTTATTTATCTACACCAGTAGAGCCCAGACCCTCTTGTGGTGGATGTTGAGCACAAAACTGTGCTGTCACTATAATATTATTTTAATTAACTATATCAACTGTTTTAATGAACCTGATTCTGACTGAACAAGTCAAGTTATTAACACCATTAATCCATGATTGCCCTTTACGTTATGCTGTTCTTTTAGTTGAGTAGTTAACTCTGGTGTTGATGATGAAGAGCAGCAGGCTCGTCTTGGTAACTGTTTCTCAATACTTCACTTTAACAAATGAAGAGGTTTAACTTGAGGAACCTTTTGGAGAACTTTCTAACTAAATAAAGTTGATTTAAATGGTCTTTGCTGACTGTTATAGGTCATTTTTAGGGCTGTCAAACGATTCATTTTTTCTTAATCACGATTAATCGCTGAATTTCTATAGTCAATCACGATTAATCGCATGTTTTATCACATGATTAAAATTCTATTTTGCATTTCAGAACTGTTTTTAAGTACATATTAACAATGGAAAGCAATTATTACCAGTGTATCTTGATTGGGAATCAAATGAATGCAAAGAAAGGTTACTTTATGACTTGGCTTTAAGATTTGTATTTGTTTATTATTTCACCCATTTTAAGTAAAGGTGCTGCAAAGGGTCAAAATAGTAGTCTATAGTAGCAAACTGATCTGATGTCTGCCTGACATGAGAATGATCTACAGCCTAATATGAGGGTTGAACAATAAACGTTATGATGATCAGATATACATCATTTTAATAGGCTGCATTATCATTCATATTAACAGAATGAATACATCAGTCATTGGAGAACGAGTACAAGCCAAGTATAGTTTTGTCTGTTAACAAAGAAGTGAGTTGCGGCTGTTGGAAACTGTTTTAACTACAGCTTTTAGCTGACTCTTCACCTCTGTCTCCTCTCACAGGGAGAAGATGATCTGCAGCATCCTGCTGCTCATCATCCTGACCTCCTGTGTCTCTGGTTAGTTTACAGCTTCACTTTATTATCCACTAACACTAAACAAAGAATCACTAAAGTGTCCACAGAAACATGTGGAGATGGAGTTTAAAGTTGTCAGTGTGTCTGCTCCTCACTTTCCCTCTCTGTCTCCTCAACAGGAACATTTGTAGTGAATGTGACCCAGACCTCCTATCAGGCAGAGGAGAACCACGACATCACACTGGAGTGGACCTTCACAACCAACCCTCACAGTTCCTCCAACTCTCTTTATATCTTCTGTGAACTGTTAACTGATCTCAGACCATCAGTCCTGTTTCATCTCCATGAAGGAGTTGAGGTCCCAGAGTCTCAGGATGAACAGTTTGCAGGACGAGTCCAGTGGGACAAAGACGTCCTCAGAGAAGGACGACTCAGACTTCATGTGTCCAGACTCAGGACTAATGATTCGGGAATGTATGTGTGTAAAGTGTTCACAAGTCAAGGGAGTAGCTCTGGTAAATGTTGGCTTAATGTCGCTGGTAAGTTGATTCAGGAGAACTGGAGTTTTTCTGTTTGTACTTAAAAAATTAAAGATGCAGATTATATAGTAATTTTCACTAAAACAGGTTTACTTCTTGTCAATCTGCCACATTATATTTTCTGTTCTTTACAGCAGCTGCTGATGAGCAAAAACCTCAGAGACCAACAGTGAGACCAGAACCAGAGAGTCGGGGAAACATCTGGATCCTCCATGCTGGACTGGCAGCAGCAGTGGCAGTAGCAGTTCTACTGACTCTCTGTCTCTTGTCTTTATATACTGATAATAAAAGAAAACGCCTTCAGTTTGCAGATGTGAGTTTATCAGAGAAAGGAGCCATCAGGACTAACAGAACTCAGTCTGGAGGACCCTCTTTAAATGAGTCATCAGAGCATAAAGTCACAGTCATAAAAACTAAATCAGACTCCTAGAGTCTCTCCTCCTTCTGTTCTTAGTGTCAGAAAACTATTTGATTTAAAATGTATATTATTATGTTTTTAAATATTGTTCATGTAAATATGTAACTACATGTTTCAGTCTATATTGTTATTACAGCAGAAATTATTAATATCAGTGTAAATAATGCTTTCGTTGAGTGAAGGTTTTGGCAACTTTTAAATAATCAAGGAATGAAACTTGGTGACTTTTCTTAAATAAAAAAACTAATAACAACCACAGCTTGTGTGGGTGATGGTCAGTTCTTTTCTGTCTAAAGAAATCAGAGCAACTTTGAAGTGAAATAAGTTGGTGTAAACAGGAGGTTTCTTTTCAGATCGACTTGAATGAGACAAAAAATAATGATATAATAGAGATTTTAAAATCCTACATCAAATTACTGTGAATTATTTTCGGTGTCACTCCGGGGTGAAATGGGTCTCTGAGAAAGGTATAGGTTGTCTTTGAACACAAACTTGCTCTTATCGTGACGGTTCCGCTTCTCTCATCCAGATGATGAAGTTTCAGTAAACATGATAGGTCTGGCAATGCAATACCCCGACAGCTAATAATAACTTATGGTCTCTGAAAAAGGAGTATAAAAAAAGATACATCATCTGTCACATTAACTGCTGTAGCCTAATTCTGTAAAAACTACGACCAATCAAACCGAACAGGCCGTTCAGTCTGAGTCCAGTGGGACAAAGACGTCCTCAGAGAAGGACGACTCAGACTTCATGTGTCCAGACTCAGGACTGAAGACTTGGGACTGTACAAGTGTCATGAAGGAAACAGATGTGTTGTGTCTCTTTACAGCAGCGAGGAATCGGCCTGAACCTGAGACACCAAACACAACAAGTCAACAGGAGAGTTGTGGTTGACAGAAAGTCAACAACCACACACAACTTTATTCAGTTCGAATTTTCTAACTGAATAAAGTTACCACACAACCAGAGAGTCGTGGAATGGATGAATTACAGTGTAGGCCTACTAGTTTCAGTTTTCTTTTAGATGATGTTATTTCTCCTGATGGCTCTCTTGGTTTATTGTGTCTTGATATTCAAAGTAACAATAAAAAACATTTCTTTAAACATTAGAAGGAGAAAACTGAGAGCTGAGTAGGTGCGTGAGTTACAACATGAAACAGAAACTCGTAAAATTACTTCCTAAACCGATATAATAGACATGAAAATTTTTACTTTCTCATTGACTGGCAGATAATAAAAATATAGTTTGATTTCTGGAGAAAACAAAAGACTTTCACCCAGGAAATGCATGTTCGTTCCTCTGGAGTGTTTTAATCCAAACCTAAACTTAACTAGTTGTTTTGGAGTCGAAACTTAACTGTCGTCGCCGCGTGACGTTCACTTTTTGTCGGCTAAACTCAACAGCCACGGCCACTGCAGCCGGCTACCAGAAGGACAAATCAGACTTCATGTGTCCAGACTCAGGACTGAAGACTCGGGCCAGTATGAATGTAGAGTGTTCACAAGTAATGAGAGTAACTCTGGTAAATGTTGGCTCCATGTCACTGGTAAGTTGATGCAGAACTTTCTTTCAGTTTCAATTCAGCAGCTTTTTAGATATATAACAAGAAAACTTTGAACTTCCACGATCCTTACACTTCTTTGTCTTATAGGAACATGTTCCCCTTCACATGAATGAAAGGCACATTCTGCACTAATACAACGGCTCGACGTTTAAGCACAGCACATAATAGAACAGCTCCACATAAACATGGAAAGAGCACTGCTCAGCCTCTGGGTAGTACATGCATTGAGTGTCAATAACATAGTTTTGAAAATCGCATATTTTATCACATGATTAAAATTCTATTATTTTGCATTTCAGAACAGTTTTTAAGTACATATTAACAACCGAAAGCAATTTTTACCAGTGTATCTTGATTGGGAATCAAATGAATGCAAAGTTACTTTATGAACTTGATTTTAAGATTTGTAATTATTGATTTACTGTAAACAAAAGAAAAATGTGTGAATCTGTCATTATTGCACAATTCCTCCAAGTACCTAACTAAAAAACTCGCGTCGGCCCTTAACCGCATCGCGATTAAGGCGTTAACGCTGACAGCCCTAAAATAAACCAAAGACAGATTGTTGTTATTATCAGTAGTGGCCCATAGAGGGCTGCCCTTCTGGCATTGGCCCAAATTCCAGATGGCCAATCCGTCACTGTGGTTCAATGTCACTGGTAAATTAATTCAGGAGAATTTAGAAAAATGAAAGATACAGATTATTTAGTCATTCTTTTTCACTAAAAACTGTTTTTTTCCCTGTCAATCTGGCCGTAGGCGTAATTTACAGGGGGGATGGGGGGTTACAACCCCCCAATAATCAAAACTGGCCAGTGCCCCCCCCCCCCCCCCCAAATAAATCTATTTTAATTTTCTTTACATAACTAAAGACATTTGCACCATAACTGTACTAAAAAATGTACTAAAATGCAGAAAATTAAGTGTTTGGTTGACGCTTCAAATGTACAACCCCAGCCATTAGCCGCTAGCTAACGAGTCACTCTAATGAATTTATAATTAAACCTGGATAAATGCACTTTACCCAGGCCTTTTTGAGAATATGCATACATTACTAAGATAGCCAGTCTTGACTGAAGAGAGAGAGAGAGACAATTTACTCATTTAACTTCAAAAGGTGTCTGCAGAACTGAGGATAAAACTTTTATTGAAAAGGTTGAATAACATGTTGACGTGTATAATAATTTATAGTCTGAACTGAGGAGGATGCTGAGCATCATTACATAGGCAGTACATAGACTATACAGCTTTCTTAAAAAGAATGAAGGAATGAATGAATGAATGAAGAAATTATAGAAGGTTTAATGTAATATTGGTAATACAGATCTTCAAAGAGCTATGGTAGTCATTTTGGGTTAAATCAAGGTGGTGTTGTGCCACATTTGGCCACAAGATGTCCTCACACTCTCATTTACCCAGTCACTCACATAGTGTGTGATCTCTCTGCCTTTGGTTGTGGCTCCTTTCCTCAGTCTGTGTTTTGACCCCTGCAGGTCAGACTCCATCCATTTCCCTCTATGACAGTCACCGTGCTGTATCAAGATAACTCTACAGGGGACCAGTGTGGTGTGATCCAGATCTCACTAAGACAGGAAGGACTGAATGTCTTTCACTGATCTGAGGCTCAACAACACAGGCACCTAAACATTTATCCCTGGTGTTAACGAAGATAGTCTCAGCAAGAGATGTGATCTCAATGTTACAGGTAAGATGACATCATACATAGAACCACTTACATAAAATGCTAAGAAAAAAACACACAATAGCTCTGACTCAACCATTCATACACAAGGCTGTAAAACCACTGGTTGGTGTTAACATCAGTGTGAATAACTCAACCATTCACTGTAGGCTAATTTCATGTTGCATGATGTGTGTAATGAAACTGTTGTAAAAAGTTGTTGAGGTTTTGAGCTGCATAAGATGCTCCTGTCAGATATCTGGTGTCTGATTCAGCATCCTGCTGTGGTCCAAATGTCACATGTCTCTTAATAATCTGTATATTTGATCACAATCAGTTGGGATTAAACAAAAGAGCTTAAAATATATAAACCAGACTGCAGGTGTAGCATGATTTGGGGTGGTGTGTGTGTGTGTGTGTGTGTGTGTTTGTGTGTGTGTGTTTGTGTGCATGTGTGTGTCTGTGTGTGCGTGCACTTTAATTTCCTTTTATGAAGTAGCATTTTTATGTAGTAGGCTACTTTATTATTTCCCCGAGCATGGTTCTGTCTGTTGTTCTGCATGATAGTAAACCCAATGGCTCCAAAGGATAAATCTTTGTCAAGTACCTCCTGTGTGTGTTCAGTCAGAGCAGTGATAAGGCGTCCTGTAGATAATGTGTCAGTTATACACACTGGAGATCATTCACGTGCAAAACAGCCAGATAAGGCAATTCATTCATACTGTATGCTCTGTTACAAGCTGTTTATCGCCAACATTTCATATCTTTTATTTTCCTATTTGTCCCATCTTTTAATTGTGTTAATTATCAATTATGTTCTGTAATTTCCAATTTCATCCATCTCCTGTTCCAGCTGGAGACAGTTTAGTTGTGATAACTGAGTGGGAGTGAGAATGTGTTGGCTGGAGACCCAACAGGGACCGCTGCAGGACATGAAGAGACGTGATGGTCCCACTCGAGTTTCAGCACATTCAGGTATATTACTGTTTTCTTTTTCTTTTCTTTTTTTACATAGGCCTACTTACTGCTGCATAGAGTAAGTATCTGCCTCTCCGTCCCTCTCTCAGACACCCCCCCACTTCCCAACAGCTATTTGCCTCTCTGGCTGCCAGCCAGGTATCAGATTACAGTTCCTCCCTCGGTGTGTATGACAGTATCATACCAACCCGTTGATGATGATGTGTTACAGCGTGTGGGTCTGCTACTGGGAGCAGCTCCTCTTGTGGTGGATGTTGAGCACAAAACTGTGCTGTCACTATAATATTATTTTAATTAACTAATATTAGCTATTTTAATGAACCTGATTCTGACTGAACAAGTCAAGTTATTAACACCATTAATCCATGATTGCCCTTTACGTTATTCTGTTCTTTTAGTTGAGTAGTTAACTCTGGTGTTGATGATGATGGTCTTTGCTGACTGTTATAGGTCATTTTCTGGGCTGTCAAACGATTCACTTTTTCTTAATCACGATTAATCGCATGTTTTATCACATGATTAAAATTCTATTTTGCATTTCAGAACAGTTCTTAAGTACATATTAACAATGGAAAGCCATTCTTACCAGTGTATCTTGATTGGGAATCAAATGAATGCAAAGAAAGTTTACTTTATGACTTGACTTTAAGATTTGTATTTGTTTATTATTTCACCCATTTCGCAAGAGCTGTAGTAATTTTTTGGATTTGGTTTCATCAACAGGTTGGCAACTAGCACTCTCCAAAAGTCGCTAGCATCAACCTGAGTCACGTTAACTGTACTACTATGCTTAGCTTGTAGGTGGTAGCTCAAGCTTGACGTGCTTCGGTGATATTTTAATTCGGCTTTACACAATGTGCATATGGCTTTCGACTTGTCTACTGAGCCGTCCGGGAGTTTTGGAAAATAAAAAGCGCCATTCAGAATTGTGTTGCTGCTGTCTTTTTCCATCATGCCTGCAGCAGTAGGATGTGTTACGAGGAAGTATGGCAGCTTGATGATAAGTAAAGGTGCTGCAAAGGGTCAAAATAGTAGTCTAGTCCCGAGAGGCCGTAGATTCTAGTGATTTTAGAACAGCTAAGGGGCGTTGGTAGGCACGACGCAAGCTGAGTGAAGTGTAAAATAAATTAATAAATGGCAGTATGCGATTAAAAAAAAATGAACGCATTATGCTTGGCCCTTAATCGCATTGCGATTAACGCGTTAATGCTGACAGCCCTAGTCATTTTTAAATCTACTTTTTCTTTTCTTTGTGAAGACTCACATTCACAGAGTGATTCAACTTATAATTCAAACGTTCACAGACGTTGGCGAGATGGGACGAGATAGTCCTGTCCTGGCAGGTTTTTCTTCAACGATTGCGTGATATGTGAGCATAGACAGACACAAGATGGACCTCTGTCCTCTGGTCTCCTGGTTTGGATCCTAAATGACTGAAGATACACAAGGTAATGTGTGAATGTGTTGATGTTGGTGTTGTCATGATATGAATCCTGTTGTACAGATTTAGTGTGTGAGGGTTGGTGGATTAGACCAGAAGTTAACAGATAATAATGTGGTCGGTTCACTCAGTAAAGAGACAATTCAACAACATCCTATAATATAAACATTTAGTAAAGAGTTGTTTTCAATATGACAACATGAGGTTGTTTGAGTGTATACTGTTTCTATATTGCAACAGTGAAAGAGGAAGTGTTGAAAGTGAATGTCAAGCTCTACTTCCTAAAACCTTTTAATAGGCAGCTTCATAAGACATTAAACAGCAGCTGCAACATTTAGTAAAGAGTAATTTTCATTATGACAACATTTTAATGTTATTTGTTCTATCTATTGTCCAGGACTCAGAGGCGTCATTAGGCCTCGGCGCAAGTCTCTCTCTCTCTCTCCCTCTCTCTCTCCCTCTTTTATTTATTTTTTACAAAAACAAGTAGGCCTATAATAGAATAAAGAAACCCAGGATGGCACATGCAAATTATGAAGATAAGTATTTTCCAAGGCACTCACAGTTCTTACATTTTTTGTAGAACTCATGGTAGAACTACTTTGTCCAGTTTATTTTTCCGAGGCGAATAGTACTGAAAAATAGTAGCCCACCTACCTACGTGCGGGGTCTGACCATCATTAGCAGGGATGTGCACAGGTACTTGCTATTGTTGCCCGTGCAACTGCCCGTTTGCCATGATTGGCTTAGCTGCCCCTCTGGTGAAAGAGCCTAAATAAACTTTTCTTTCTTTATTTTTTTTTAATTTTTTTTGCTGTGGTGACTGCATTATTACGATAATACGCCAATCATTACTAAAGTTAAATCAAATGAAATGCTATATCATCCATAGACAGAAAGTCCCGTGTCTCTGGACGGAGACCAGTGAAGGATTTTAGAAGCTCTTTTCCGGTGATGGCTGAGCGTTACTGAGCAGCCTCCAACTGAGAGAGACGACGTAGATGTGACGTGAGCAACGTGTCTGAAAGTTGTAAGTCTTCTGGTAGCTGTGCCAAGAGAAATCTCAATCATTCCCAATCTAGCAGAGACGGAGAGCGTAGGTATATGTAAGGAGATAACATAGACACAGGCTAATTATTGATCACTAAAATGATAGTTAACATTAGTAATTACACTTAAACAGCTAATGTAAGTCGAGACTGTCTGAGAGCTTCTCCTGTACTATACGGTAATTTATCTACTATGAGACAGTAAGTCTCGTGGTTATGACCCAATCGTTAGCCTATTTTTATAAAAACGTCTGCTACGGAGCCATAACGTGAGGTACAAGGTAATGGAGCCTTTTATACATTGTCGTGTTTCTTTAGAAATAAACACTGGACAAATAGAGTCTTTAAACTCTTCAGATGTAAAGTTATTCGCTGTCAAAGTGACGTCAAAATGAATGGGAGTCAGGAATGCTAACGGAGGGTGATGGCTTGTGCGATCGCCGCCCAATGCATGCTGGTTAGATTTGTGTCCGACTTGATCCCGACTTGCTCTGACGTCATACGTGGGCAACGATAACCTCACGAGATCAAGGCGGCCGCAGTTCTGAGACGCAGGCAGCGCAGTTGCTTTTCACTGACTGCAAGACCCAGGCGGACCCAGGGCATGCTGGGAAACGCTGGCCTCTCAGCTGATCTAACAGCTGATTGGGTCAGAATCAACTCAACATAATGACGTTTTATATAAACTTTTTATGGTTTTTGAATTGGAGGGATTTGAACTGCTTTGTCTGATTTTAAAGGCTTATTCTGTACAAACCACATGTTGTGTGGCTGATATGATGTTTAGAAGTCAGAGAGACTAAATCTGTTCAGATTACAGATCATCTACAGTGTGTTGTTAATTAAAATCAGCAACAGATTGCATGTAGAGCTTTTTGAGAGCTACTCTGTCATAATAAAAACAACTGGAGACGGACCACAGTGTTTTCTGTCACTTCCTGTTCAGCCTGAAGGCTGCTGGAAACGGTTGGAAACTGTCCGACTTGACCGCAGACTTTTGTCACCACCCCCGGCTGCTACCGCCTGCTCTCGTCCACTTTACAGTAATACAGAATGCAGGACGAGACAAACACTTACAATCTAGAAAGGTACAACTTTGTTTTAACAAGACGTTTTACAGTAACGTGTTGAGATCCACAGTTATATTTTAGATGTACAAACAGAGCATGAAGTTAACTTTTTTGACCACCAGCCACAGGGACTTTTTACCAGCCAGTTTTTTTTTTGTGTCATAAAGGTGAAAACAGGAATTGCTGTGTCTCTATGATCCTATCCTGTCCTATTGATGGTAGCCTACTCGTGGACAATGCGCCGTCATCACGTGCTGTAGTAGGGGGGCCCGCCTTGATAATCCTGCATAGGGGCCCGGTGTTGGCTCGTTATGCCACTGCATATAAGAGATGAGATGACTGACAAAATCATCATAGGAGTAGCCTACGCGCACCACAACAACAACAAAACACTGGTGAATGCGCACCATAACACAATAATTTTTTTTTGTATAGTTCTTAAAAATAAAAACATAAATAAAAAGGAAACGAACAGTCTGAAATGTTTTGCACGGTCTTTCGCTGTACGTTTTGTTGGTAAATGTGAGATGTTCGAGTCACACACACGTCTCATCTTCATATCAGAAACTAGGAAATTAACTTTACCCGTTCTCACTCCCGCTTGGTCAGTGGCTGCACATGGGACTGCTGGGATTGTGTGAGTAATGAAAATGCATAGGGGGCCCCGGCTGTCAATCAATGTCTTCCAGTGATGCGGGCCCCTGATTGGACCAGGCCCGTAAGCAACGGCGTACCCTGCTTACCGATAGTTAGGTGTCTGAATCACTCAATTCTCATTGGCTACCCGCCAACGTGACAGGTAGATTGACAGTTTCACCCAACCACAAAAGTTACCCGCATTTGGCGGGTGGGCGGGTGCCAATTTCATGCCCTGGGCGTCACAACGCCACGCCTTTGCCCAAGCGCCATATAAGCGGGCCACAAGCGAAACTTTATCATTACGGAGCAACAAGGAAGAGAGACACACAGGAGAAGAGAGAAGCGACTATAAGAGGTTATTTTCTCTCTGCATCTAGTCCATCTGAACCCAGTCACTCAAAGCTTCAACAGGTTGGTTGGACTTGTGTTTTTCTTTTATCTTTTAGTGGGAGAGGATCGCTGTTGTGATGGTTGTTGCTCCGGTTTGTAGCCTACAGCAGAGAAGTCCCGGTTTTGTAAGATGATGTTGCTCTTTTTGTTTTAAACTTGGGATAAAGGTAATGACAAACTGTAGGCTATTTATTCTTGGACAAATTTCTAAATGATAGCCTAAACACAAATATATCAAAACCTGAGAAATGTTATGGAAAATAAATGACAATGTACTGTAAATCAGCACGGTGAGACCCTTTGGAGATATTATAGCGAGAATAACTTTTATTTTAATGACACACTGTACATGCCTGATCTATATGAATGTGTTTATTTTGGTCTCAAAGAGCTGATGACAACATAATTATCTTTTCAAGCTGTCATTCAAAATTCTCCAAGAATTACTCCTCTGTTTAGATAACCGCACATTCACACCTATTAATGATTGTCTTTAATTGTTTATGGCGTTTTTACAAAAGGCAAATATTTGTTCAAGTTCAGGGTGATTCTCCACTAATGCACATGTGGCTCTGTGGCCTCAGATCTACATGCAATCTTGGCATTTAAACACATCCAACAACTTTTGTTTGTATAATTGTTTTAGATCATTATTACTCAGCAAGAAAAAAACTATTTCTAATATCTCCATAGTTTCTAAATAACTTATCCCAAGTCTTAATAAGTTTATAGTTGCATTGATGTATTTAAAATCACCTATAATAGGCTATAGGTAAGGTAGTCACTAAGGTAGCCAACCACAGATACAGTTCATCGTGAGGATTTACTGTGCCACATGTAAGTGTAACTTATAAAATCATGCAGACAATTATCATTTTAATAGCTTAGTATTCTATGCACTAAAACATTATGTAAAGGCTTTAGGCCGCCCTACACTTTATTGTATCCCCAGTTTAATATACAACTTAATTTTAAGCTGGGGATGATCCGTTTGTGGCCCTCTATGCAAGGCAGCAGTTGGTAACCAGTGAAGAGAGCGAGGAGCGGTGTAGTGTGAGAGAACTTGGGGAGGTTGAAGACAAGTCGAGCTGCTGCGTTCTGAATGAGCTGCAGGGGCCGGACGGCACGTGCAGGCAGACGGGGGCAGCCAGGAGGGAGTTGCAGTAGTCTAGACGTGAGATGACGTCTAGACCAGATTAGATGTGAATAATGTAGATATTGTGTTGATTCGAGACAGTTAGTGTTTGTTGATCCTGATAATAACGGATGTATTTATAATATTGATTCATCTGCTGCAGTTAGAACTCTGAATATGTTTGTTATTGGAAACTTTGAAGACTTAAAGTGAAACAAGTCAAACTGATGAAGCTCAACATACTTCCACTCTCTCTGTTAACTAGCCTATCTTTAAAACAAATAGCATGATAATTCACAAACACGTGTAGGTTGAAAACAAAACTAAAGTATCAATGTGAGTCCATGGGAGTCTATACAAGCGACATACAAGGGTCTATACAAGGGAATGCGTATTTTTTTGGCCTCTATATACGTTATAGTATATATTTAGGCCTATACTAGTAGTATATAATAGTTTTCAAAAGGCAACTGAAAGATTTATCATTGAGCCTAGATCTTTTCACCTTCAGTCAATTTTTAAACTGTCAGAACTGAACATTTACACAGTTTATACACAGTAGCAAACTGATCTGATGTCTGCCTGACATGAGATAGATAGATAGATAGATAGATAGATAGATCTCCATTTATCTATCATAATGTTTGGTTTAACATTCATATTAGACTATCTATCTATCTATCTATCTATCTAAAACGTTATGATAGATATCTATCATCATAACGTTTGGTTTAACCTGTGTGTGTGTGTGTGTTCTAATATGAAGGTTAAACCAAACGTTATGATGATCACAGATATATAGCTATACATCATTTTAATAGGTTTCACTGTCACAGATAAACAGGCCTAATTAAAACAACAATCATTGGAGAATGAGTACAAGCAGAGTAATGTTAGAGTTGTGTCTGATAACAAGGAAGTGAGGGCAAGTTGCCAGGTGAAGGTTGGGAACTGTTTTACAGTTTTTTCCAATTGCTAACACACTAAAATGACATGCATAGGACAATTATTTAAACTGACACACAGAGAGCAAAACCTCTTCTCAAGTCTCCAAAAGTCTAAACACATTTTCTGCTTTACACACATTTTGCAATTCGAAATGGCACTTTTTGAAATGCCCTGAACACGGTTCTCTGCATAAGACACAAAAATTGGACGTAAAGTCACATGTTTGCCATTTCAAAACAGTGCCATTCAAAATTAAAATTATTTTTGTTCAGTCCAATGCAAATATATCTGCTGTGCATGTGTTGCACTGACTTGTTTGGTGAAAAAAAAAAAAAAAAAAAAAATGTTTAAACAGCATGTGTGTGTTTATCTGTAAATATTTCTGTGCATGTGAACAATCTGAAGAATTTTCTACAATTTTAACTATTTTAGTATTATGACAAAGCATACTAAAGATGAGTGTTTTTCATTATGCCCAACAGTGTGTAGTTGGTTAGACAAAAATCTGGTAACATGAATGAAGTGTGTGTGTCATGTGTTGTAAAAGGTTGATTTTGATGATGTATGTAGTTTTGGTTGCAGTGCTTCATTTTGCAGGATATATGAGGTATTTTGAAGTTTGGGTGTGTGGTTTTGTGAATTGTGTTAAGTATTTTGATAAAACCACCCTAGTTTGCAAAATTGTGTTTTAGCAATTGGAAAAAAAACTGTAACTACAGCTTTTAGTCACCGCCCTCTGCTTTATCTCACAGTTCATCTCAGATCATAATAGTAGACTCATACTTCCTTGTTCTTCCTCAGTTGAAAAACTCTACTAACTGGCACCATCTTGTGACAGAAATACATCACTGTAGCTGCTTATTGTCACTCCTCTTATCAGTCATGTGTAATAAGTAACACAGAGGAAGAAGTATAAACAGACTGTATATGTTCTCTCTCTGTCCTGTAATAAGTGAACTCTGAGCTCATGTGTTTGTGACTCTTCACCTCTGTCTCCTCTCACAGGGAGAAGATGATCTGCAGCATCCTGCTGCTCATCATCCTGACCTCCTGTGTCTCTGGTTAGTTTACAGCTTCACTTTATTATCCACTAACACTAAACAAAGAATCACTAAAGTGTCCACAGAAACATGTCCTCCCTCTCTGTCTCCTCAACAGGAACATTTGTAGTGAATGTGACCCAGACCTCCTATCAGGCAGAGGAGAACCACGACATCACACTGGAGTGGACCTTCACAACCAACCCTCACAGTTCCTCCAACTCTCTTTCTATCTTCTGTAAACTGATAACTGATCTCAAGAATCCAGCCCTGTTTCATCTCCATGAAGGAGTTGAGGTCCCAGAGTCTCAGGATGAACAGTTTGCAGGACGAGTCCAGTGGGACAAAGACGTCCTCAGAGAAGGACGACTCAGACTTCATGTGTCCAGACTCAGGACTGAAGACTCGGGACTGTATGTTTGTGATTTGATCACAAGTTATGGGAGTAACTTCCATAAATGCCGTCTCAATGTCACTGGTAAGTTGATTCAGAAGAGCGTTCTTTCAGTTTCAATTCAGCAGCTTTTTTTTTTTTTTTTTTTTTTTTTTTTTTTAGATAAGAACCTGAGAAGAAAAGTATACTGTGGACTTCCACAATCCAAAATCCTTTGTTTTTCTTCATCACATGAATGAACCTGATGTGTGTGTGTTCTCTTTACAGCAGCGAGGGATCAGCCTGAACCTGAGACACCAAACACAACAAGTCCACCAAACACAACAAGTCCACCACAACCAGAGAGTCGGGGAAGGATCGGACTCTACTGTGGACTGGGACTGATAGCATCAGCAGCTCTGCTGGGTTTTTGTTTCTGCTTGTCCAGTCTTTGTCTCCCGACAGAACAAGATTTCTGTTCTGCAGGTGGATCACTGGAAACAGTTTTATCAACATCTTGAGCGAGTTAAATGAGACAAAACTGTTAAAATTAATCATTAAAGAACTAAAAATCAATCACATTACTCCACAGCACAGCGGAGTAGCTAATGTTAGATGCTGGCTATGCTGATAGTCATAAAAGCCTGTGCTCACGTGGAGCTCTGTACCTGACTGACAGACACACTTTCTCGGCTAAAAATGACTCACAGTTGGTCGGCTACAGCCGCTGAACAGGCTACACGGTTTGTTGCCGTTTCTGTCATAGGTCTGTTACGGTGGTTGTAAACAGCCGTGGCACGCTTGCCTGGTTCCCCGGCAACGTTAGCAGTTAGCGTGTGTTAGCATGGCGGCGTTAGCCAGGACCAGTTGGGTTGTGTTTCAATTGTTTTGCGAGTAACTTGTATTGACTGGACTGCAAATGCCGACTGCCATTTTTGTAGGACAACTTTATTGCGCTTCTTCTTTACATGCGATGTAACGCAAAAACATGTAAACAGCACCCTCTGTATGTTGGCTACATTTATAGGCAGTATCAGTAGTACTAACTGATTCAAGAACACTTTCTTTCCAAAAGCCATAACCACTTAGAACTCACATATGCACTGACTTCAGTCTAACCCGCAACTTTCTTCTACCCACCGACACTGCAATATTTAATATTTAATACGTTTGATAATACTGTGGAATTTCATTAATGTGCAATATACTGTGCAATATCATTCCTCCACACTGCATATCACAAACCATACTATCTTTTTATTTTTTATATATGTATATAGCATCTTAGAACTTTTTTATTTCATTCCATGTTGTTACATTTCTTTTACGTACATGTTGGCACTGGAAAAATTAGTTGCTTTTAATCTTGTTGTACATTTGTATAGTGACAATAGAAAAGGCATTCTATTCTAGTACATAACTAACTTTGAGTACTCTATATAATTCAATGTGAGTACACAAATGTTGAAATGACGGAAAATGCCAGTACCTAGTAGCCGTCATAC
The DNA here is from genome assembly GCF_008315115.2 of Sander lucioperca. Classification (NCBI taxonomy): domain Eukaryota; kingdom Metazoa; phylum Chordata; class Actinopteri; order Perciformes; family Percidae; genus Sander; species Sander lucioperca. The sequence continues at coordinate 11,083,397 of NC_050189.1, forward strand.
ATCAGCCTGAAGCTAAATGCTAATCTGTTCAGGAGGTAATTAGCCAACTTAGCGTCCTTTTGGGCTCTAAGCCGTCTCCATCTTTCAAATACATCTCCAATATTTACCCGGAGTTTGTTATGTCTCTGGTCATGCAACTGTTAGAAACACTGAGGTTTTTTAGGTCGGGTAGAATCTATCTCTGTTGATCCCATTCATTTGTCTGCTGCTTCCATGGATAGTATTTACACTTTCCTTAATACACATTTTTTTGTGTAATGTTGAATGTTTTTTAATTAATTCTTTAATTGCTGATAAAACCATCTGTAAGTGAAATGTTTTTTGTTGCGTATATATTTAATGGTTGAGGCTTTTTTTTCCATTTGCAATATATTCGTTACATTTTTTATATTTTCATCATTTGATTTCTTTATTAAAATGATGAAAGAAAAACAAAGGTCTATGTTGTCGTTTTTCTTGACTTTGGTTTTAACCAAAAAGAGTTCATCAGATTTGATTGTTCGGCAATTTATCTAGAGGATGTTTTTTAGTGAACAGAGTTCATCTCTACTTGATGATTTTTAGTTTAAGAATTAAAATCTGAATTATGGAAGATCGCTTGACACAAAGTGTTTGTTAGAAGTCTGAAGGAAACAAAGATCAGATGCTGACAGCAGATTAACTTTGGGCTCACAGAATAAACCAACAGGTTCATACTGACAGCATGTCGAGCAGTTCAGCTTTTAAGTTCAATAATCACTTTAAATCCTCCAAACATTCAACATGATGAAAGTATTTTATTCAGTTTAACTAGATGTTGTCCCTGCCCTCTCCTGTAGACTAGATCCTGAATAGAGCTTAGATCGGCCCAAAAAATCAAGCTTGAACCTGCCCGAGCACGTTGTGTCCGAGCCCGGCCCGGCCCGACACATTAACTGTAATTATGAGCCCGATTTAAACCCGACAATTTTTTAATACGTGGGCCGTTATAACTGACGTTCTCAACTACAATTCAGAGTTGTTTGAACTGCAGAAATCTGTTTAGAATAATACAACAAGGACGAAGCCTGTAAACTGCGCTGTTTGTTTAGAATGGAACGGATCACAAGTGGATCCGAATGAAGAAACGTAAAAAAAAAAAAGAAACAATGATGAACAACATATTGTTGTCACTGCCCACAACTTGTTTAAACTGCTTCCATACCTCCGACTTTCCTCCACACTTGCTCAAAGTTAATTCTCCTGTTTTTCTTTTTTTCTTTACATCTTCAAGCTCCCGGTGTGATGCGTGCGAGAGGAGGAGACTCCGCGCATGACACGTGCTGCATTTTGTAACTGCAGCCTAACTTTTGTAGGCTACACATTTGTTACTTTTATATAGCCTATATATATATTTATTATATTTCTGATTACGGCATAGCTATCTCCCCACCCAAATAGGATAATAAGGTAATGGATCAAGGGTCCAGCCCAGGCGCGGTCCGGCCCGGGCCCAGCCCGGCCCGGCCCGAGGATGTGGCGGAAAATAATGGCCCGAGCCCGACCCGAGGTCCGGTCGGGCTCGGGTCGGGCTCGGGCTTGGGACGAGAATCTAAACTCTAATCCTGAATAAAGGAGTTGTCATTGTTGTTAGCTTTTTCTCCACTAGGTGACACTAACAGCTTGTTAAAATACAGACGCATGTTTGAACCTGTTCAACTGTTTTAATGTTACTAAAGATGTACAAACTCTAGTTTACTGTCCTTGTGAAGAGATCAGGACAGAGACAACTTAATACAACATTGTGCTGTTATTAATTTACTTTTAAACTATTATTATAGTTAGTCTCATGAGCAACTCCTAAAATTATTTTCTGTAGCCTCTGTACCCAGGTTACAGTAGGCCTATATATGTCATACCTGTCAACACTCCTGATTTACACGGGAGTCTCCCTACTTTTAACCATTTATCCTGTCCCTCTGCTCCCCATTTGTAATTTGTCTCCTAATCTCCTGATTTCATCGTGATATTATATTGTATGTCTCAAATGGGTGTTTCACAGTTTCTGTGATATGTCCAGACTGGAGGATATGTCTGGTAGAATACTACCTGCAACCCAACCCAAAACAAGAACGCCTGACGTGCCGTGTGTAACTCATCATGTTCAAGCTTATGTTCGAGACAAAGTTAACTGAACTGAAAATGTATAAAACAGCTCCTAAAAAGAAGAAATATGTGTTAAAATGTCTGTCCTCTTGGTGTGTGACCTTCCCGTTTCTAGGCGCTAGCCATGTCAGCAACACCGTGCGTTGTTGTAAAGTTTGTCGGGCTGACTTTAGCGTAGTACACGACCGGGGAAAATGACGTCAGCAAACATGCTAATTATAGCATAAACATGCTTCGCTTTGGAGGCGCGGAGCTGCTAACGTTAGCATCGGCTCGTTCCTGAAGGCAGAGGTAACACACAGTACAGTTTATGTTTGGACATTTTGTATTGCCATGCATTTAAGGTTCATTACAAGTTATTTAGTTCATACATCACTGTATTTATTGTATACATTTGTGGTGAAGGGTTATATTTGGCGGGACGTTGCGAGTAACGTTAACGTTAGGGTTGGTAACATTTTCCAATATAACGTTACACTTTTTAATGGGACATTCTAAAAGGCATAACGTGAAAAAGCTTAACACTTCAGCCTGTCAAACAAACTAAACCGAAATCCAACGATTATAGAAGTTATCTCACATTGTTTTCTTCTTCATCGGCGTCAAAAAAATCTAACCCAAAGTCCAATTATTACGTACGTTATCTGACATTAAGCGTTTCTGCTTCATTAGAGCCTATTGTAAGGAAAAAGCTTAACGTGAAAAAGCTTAACCCTTGTGTTTTCCTCCCGTCAACCATGCACTTGTTGTCCTCCCGGGTCAAAATTGACCCGGTTTGTTTTGCCAGTTCATAAAGCATGAAGTATAAATTATCACCCAGTTCTGTGTTACATCTTCTTAGCCAACTTCTTTCCAACTTCTTTTCAACCTATTAGCACTAGTTTTACACTTATTTTTTAATATATGGTCAAAAAAACGCATTTTTATAAAATTATAAATTATAAAAATTTCTGAGTTAAAAAAAGCTGAAATTCTGAATTATTTTGACTAGCAGTTGCGATCAACAGGAACATATGTTGATGGTTATCACAGACTGGTATAAGTCAAAGTTTAGTCACAAAACTGTTTTGAAACTATTTCAATTTTTTTAATGGCAGCCAATAAGCACTTGTTGTCCTCCCTGGTCAAAATTGACCCGGTCTGTTTTGCCTATTAATAAAGCATAAAGTATAAATGATCACCTAATTCTATTTTACACCTTCTTGACAACTTCATTCCAACACATTACCACTAGTTTTACACTTATTTTCGTAATTGATGGTGAATAAACTTAATTTACATGAAATAATACCTAATTTTCGGAGTAAAATAAGCATAAATTATCAATTATTTTCATTATAGTTAAGATCAGATGAATCTATGTTTATGGATAATCACTGATTGGTATATGTTAGTGATTAGTTATGATACGGTTTTGAAACCATTTTATTATTTTTAATGGCAGCCAATAATCACACCTGTTGTCTTCCCTGGTAAAACGTGACCTCGTCTGCTTTGCTTGTTTATAAAGCATAGACAATTATAATTTATCACTCAATTATGTGTTACCACTTTTATCAAACTTCATTCCAATTCATCTAAACTAGTTTTACACTTAATTTTTCCATTCATGGTCAACAGACCTCCTTTACATGAAATGATACCCAATTTCTGAATAAAATGAGGATCATCAATCATTAGTTGTTTTGGATTGATGGCTGGTATGTGACAATTATTATCCAGGATATCCCCAGCTCAAAATTAACTGATGCAATTGTATTCACAAACAACGGAGAGCTAACAAAAAGGAAAAAAATAATTTACGGAAAATTGTCTCATCTCCATTTAGGAAAAGACACATCAAAGGTGTTATAACAACAAGTTTACAAAGCTGTAGTTTGAAGTTGTATCTATATGTTTGTATTTGTGTGTGCGTGTGTGCGTGTACATGTGTGTCTGCGTACATTTTTATGTCAGGAAAGTACAATAGTGTGATACATCAGGTTACCTCTACGCTGGACTGACAGCAGCAGTAGTGACAGCAGCAGTTCTACTGATTCTCTACCTCAAACGCCTCTTTGTCTTCAATCCTTGTTTTAAATCTATTAATAAATATTGTTCATGTAACTACAGGTTTCAGTCTAAATTCAGTTATTAAAGCAGAAATGACTAATATCAGTGTAAATAATGCTTTTGCAGCTTTTAAATAATCAAAGAATAAAACTTGGTGACCTTTTTTTAAATAAATAAAAATAAAAATGACAACAGCTTGTGTGTTTTCTTGTTTTCTTTCAGGTAGTGTTTCAGTTCTTGCTTGATCTTCAGCTTCAGTGTAAAATATCTGTAATACAGAAGAAACAGAGAAAATAATGTTGCTGCTGAAACATCTGAGATATATACAAATCTGAAAATGAATGATTATTTGGTGATGGTCATTTTTTTCTGTTTAAAGAAATCAGAGCAACGTTGAAGTGAAATAAGTCTGTGTAAACAGGAGGTTTCTTTTCAGATTGGCCTGAATCAGAATTCAAATGATAATTAGACATTTTTTAGACGTTTTCTTCTGAAATCCTACATCAGATTGGTCTGGTATTGACTGAGTGACAGTCTGAGGTCATCTGCTGTCACTCTGAAGTGAAATGAGTGTAAACCGGAGGTTTCCTGTTTTAGATCAACCTGAATCAGACAAAAAATAATAATGATATAATAGAGATTCTTAAATCCTACATCAAGTTGCTGTAAATTCTTTTCTTTTCTTCTGGGGTGAAATGGGTCTCTGGGAAAGGTATAGGTTGTCTTTGAACACAAATAAATTGTTTGTAATAAAAATATTACAATGACATATTTATAATTTTTTTTTAAATATCAATTCACTGTCACATGAGTGAATGTTAGCATGTTTACCAGAAGCACCCTTTTATTTTGAGATCTGTACTGACAAGCGGGGGCTTGTTTGAACTTTGTTTTTGAAGTGGAGGCTGGCTTGACTAAGTGGTGTTGGGTGTGCAGCATTTTTGGTTTGGTTCTGCATGTATGATGTCTCATGAAACTTGTGGTTCTCTCTCTCTCTCTCTCTCTCTCTCTCTCTCTCTCTCTCTCTCTCTCTCTCTCTCTCTCTCTCTCTCTCTCTCTCTCTCTCTCTCTCTCTCTCTCTCTCTCTCTCTCTCTCTCTAGTATGTTAAAGTGTGGCTGCCCCAGCGACCTCCAAAAGGAGACCGTCCTGAAACTAAACATCCCCTTATCATACAGCTGTAGAGATTCCCTGAATCTGTAGAGAGACAAACATCATCATACATGAAGAGGTTTGGTTGTGGAATCTGTTTAAACTATTGTTATTGGTATTATTGTTTCTAAATAAATTAAATTAATAAATCTTTATTTGACCTGTTAATGAACTAATCAGCTAATTACACAAACTGCCCAACATGTAGCTCTTAGCTACCAAGTTAAATTGCGTGATAAAAAACAAGTGTCTGGTTGGAAAACCCCTTTTCAAACTAAGTACTTTGACAGAAAGTAGTTTTTGGTTCTATTAACGTTAAAAACTTTTGTTTTTAACTTTTAACGTTTAAAACTAAGTACTTTAAGCTACCCATGTTTGCCGCTTATGCAACCCAATAAAACAAACCATGCTAAACTGATAACCACTAAACAAGACAAGAAAGTAAACACATATGGGCACTGCAAAACAGTTAAAAAGATGCAAACACAAAATAATGTACAAAAATAGTTGTCTCACTTGACCTTCTCACAATGTGAGACCAGTAAGAACCTGTTTAGGTTTCCCTGACATCTGGCTCATTCTGGAAGACAATCATTCTTTTTCTAACTGATTCCAACAGATTTTAACTTGCAGAATGAGTAAGCTAATTTTCTGGTAGTTTAGGCCAATACATTTATTTAAAACAAATTTGTTTTACTTCTTTCAGTGTTGCAGATAAAGTGCCTTTGTCTTCTCGAACTTTTCTATTTTTTTTTTCGTATCTCTCCCACCTGACTTCTCTCTTCAAGATATATCCCCAGCAGAACTTCTTCTTTCTCAAAGCCACTCATACACAATCGTGAGGTCAGCAAAATCATATTCCTGCAGAACCCTCAGCAGCTATAAAAAGAAGCTGCAGCTCCAGAGGACGAACATTGTCCTCTGGAGTTCCAGTTCCTTAAATGACAAGGCACTGTGGTCGGTAGAGAAAAGCTGGAAACGGTAGCTGTCTTCAGTTTTGATGATTGGTGTTTGGTGTTTGGATGTGCTCATTAACTCCATACTGGCTGTCGCAGAGAAGACAGACACAAACTGGACCTCTGTCCTCTGGTCTCCTGGTTTGGATCTTAAATGACTGAAGATACACAAGGTAATGTGTGAATGTGTTGATGTTGGTGTTGTCATGATGTGAATCCTGTTGTACAGATTTAGTGTGTGAGGGTTGGTGGATTAGACCAGAAGTTAACAGATAATAATGTGGTCGCTTCTCTCAGTAAAGAGACAATTCAAAAGCAGTTTAAAGTGGCCACATGCCACATTTTCAGTATTTTCTGTCATATCTACAATGTTATAATGTTGGATTTTCATGTTAAACGTGGCCAAAACTACTAATAATGAGGTAAACATATTTTAGACTAATTTAATATTTAATATAACGTTAAGATTTCCAAAATGATATCCCCATCTGACGTGGTGACACATCTTTGGGTCAGAGGTACATCACCGGACACCAGACTACAGATATCTGGTCTAGGAGCTTCCTCTTCACAGTTGAACTATCAATGTGTATGCTCCAATCGGCACAGAGAGGAAGCTGTTTTTCAAAAAGTTAATGATGTTTTAAATGGATTTTAAATGTACTGAAAACGCATCTTTAGATCACAACCAGGCAGAGCCACATCCAGCTTCCCAGCATGCCCTGAAACAGCTGGTCTCCGCCCATGACCTGGTGGATGTATTGAGGAGGATGCATACACAAACTGCAGACAGTACACATGGTCCCACCTCAGAGAGAGTAGGATCTATCAGCCAGATTAGACCGTATTTATTTTTTTATTATTTTTTTAAGCATCATTTTAATATTTTTAAAGTGTGTAATGTCGTTCCTGCTGGTTTTACTGATCATTCTTTGCTTTTATGTAATGTTTTTATTAGAAATGTGAAACCCAAAAGTGCGTGTTGGTATTAATTCAGTCTTAGCATTTGATAAATACATTTAGAGAGGTCCTTATTTATTTCTGGCATGGTTTTAGAAAGAGGGTGATTTTAGCAGTGGTGGGACCATGCTTTATTTCAGCAGCACACCCTCAATGTGAGTCCACATGTGATCGAGGATATATATGAAATCCTCAAATTCAGCACTGGTTTTATTGTCAAGATCAAAGTATTGTAGAGGGAGGTTGAGAGTGTGCTGAAATGTAACGGCAGTCTGTGTGCTCCTTTTAGAGTGGCGACACAAATATGATATACACTACGGTTACTCAGTTCTGCAGCCTATAACTGACAAAACCTAAAGCAATATCACCTCCTAACTGGCTCAGTAATTTTGTGAGTAATGTTTCATGGTTATAACTGTCAGTTCTGACTTCCTCCTTCCTTGCTTATGGGCGAGTTGAACCACCCATCTTGTGACAAAGACATGTTACGGCCACTTAGAATTGTTTTTTATTTAGCCTACTTCTCTAATTGTCAATTTTCTTAAATTTCTTGTAGTTTACATTGTTTTTAGCAGTTGTGTGTAGGTAATAAGCAGGATAATCTCTTCACCTCTGTCTCCTCTCACAGGGAGAAGATGATCTGCAGCATCCTGCTGCTCATCATCCTGACCTCCTGTGTCTCTGGTTAGTTTACAGCTTCACTTTATTATCCACTAACACTAAACAAAGAATCACTAAAGTGTCCACAGAAACATGTGGAGATGGAGTTTAAAGTTGTCAGTGTGTCTGCTCCTCACTTTCCCTCTCTGTCTCCTCAACAGGAACATTTGTAGTGAATGTGACCCAGACCTCCTATCAGGCAGAGGAGAACCACGACATCACACTGGAGTGGACCTTCACAACCAACCCTCACAGTTCCTCCAACTCTCTTAATATCTTCTGTGAACTGTTAGCTGATCTCAGAACAACAGTCCTGTTTCATCTCCATGAAGGAGTTGAGGTCCCAGAGTCTCAGGATGAACAGTTTGCAGGACGAGTCCAGTGGGACAAAGACGTCCTCAGAGAAGGACGACTCAGACTTCATGTGTCCAGACTCAGGACTGAAGACTCAGGACTGTACCTGTGTGATATTCTCACAGATTATGGGAGTAACTCTGGTAGATGTTGGCTCAATGTCACTGGTAAGTTGATTCAGGAGAACTGGAGTTTTTCTGTTTGTACTTAAAAAATGAAAGATGCAGATTATATAGTAATTTTCACTAAAACAGGTTTCCTTCCTGTCAATCAGCCACATTATATTTTCTGTTCTTTACAGCAGCTGCTGATGAGCCAAAACCTCAGAGACCAACAGTTAGACCAGAACCAGAGAGTCTGAAATACATCAGGATCCTCTACGTTGGACTGGCAGCAGCAGCAGCAGTTCTACTGATTCTTTATCTTTGTTTTAAATCTATTAATGAGAAAAGACACATATTCAGCCGTACAGATGTCGAGTTTATCAGAGAAAGGAGCCATCAGGACTAACAGAACTCAGTCTGGAGGATCCTCTTTAAATGAGTCATCAGAGCATAAAGTCACAGTTATAAAAACTAAATCAGACTCCTAGAGTCTCTCCTCCTTCTGTTCTTAGTGTCAGAAAACTATTTGTGATATAAAATGTTGTGTTATATCTTTATATTTTAAATTATGTTTTAATTACTTGCATCAATATATTATGTGTTACTTGTAATGTTCTCTCTATTGTTACTTGTCTAGACACTACTGATGTAAATTAGCATTAATGCTAACTCCAGCATGTTAACATCTTGATGTTCATTAACGAGCTCTGTCCATGTTCAGTTACTATGAATTTAAATGAAGTTATTACAGCAGAAATGACTAATGTCAGTGTAAATAATGCAACTTGCATCCGAGATATGATTTGGTGTTTTACTACAACAGAAAAAGAAATGAAGTGAATCAAATTTGGTAAATTATAGTAAATAAAGAAAGCACACAGAACAATATGGAGACATCTTCCTGCTTCTTCTTCTTCCTGCATTTCAGTTCCAGAGACATTTAAACCACAATGCAACCGGAGCACCACCTCTTCCATTCATGTGTGTTATTATGCTGAGCTGATAGCATGCAGGTTAACTGTGGAGACTTGATGATCAACTCCTTCAACAAGACCAGCTGACTCCCAGTAAAAAGCTCCCTCTGCTGGTTCATCTTTAACTCCACAGCTTTTCTTTAACCTTTAAAACCCATTCAGAGAGACCATGACAGTCCTCGTCCTCTCCTGTAGACTGGATCCTGAATAAAGGAGTTCTCATTGTTGTTAGCTTTTTCTCCACTAGGTGACACTAACAGCTTGTTAAAATACAGCCGCATGTTTGAACCTGTTCAACTGTTTTAAATGTTACTAAAGATGTACAAACTCTAGTTTCCCCATTTGTAATTTGTCCCGCTAATCTCCTGATTTCATTGTGATATCATATGACTCAAATGGTTTTGATGTTCAAAAAATGAAATCACCATAAATCAATTTGTATTCTGGACCTTTTTTGACTCCCCCTCTCCTTTTTCTCAACTCAGTCTAGAAACAGAGAGCATCCCTGGACATGGCGGCTAGCTTTCAGGAGGATTAACATGAGAGGTAGAGCTACTGCTCTGGTGCCACAGTGGATGTTTAGAGGAGGCGGAGTTACTCTTCCTGTGCTCTTGCAGCCCTCCTGTTTGCTCTTTTCTTTCCCCGGTACTTCCCCCTTGCCTGAGGCGGTCTGTGGTTTGGTGACTCCTTACTGGCAGTCTGTTTTTAGAGAAACTAAAACTCTACAACTATAGTGGTGTTTTGTTGTGCTGTTTAAGGGATGGTGAATCAGTGCTGTTTGGGGACACCGCCATTAACACTTCTTCACTACATTTCAAATCTTTACTTTCACTTTCTCCAGCAGTAGGCTGGTAGGCGGCTGGTGCATGTAGTCATCCTGTAGCCGTTGATCATGGCGAAAGGGGAAACTAAACACATCATTGATGCCGTGCATAATATCTACACAGTCTCATATCATCACCCGGGCCAATTCTGCTTTGTCTTCAGTCATGCTTCACTAAATCTACTGAAAATATCTCTGAGGTTTAGAGTTTCTCAGAGGAACGAGCATTCAGCACTAACAGGACTCTTTGAATGAGTCATCAGATCTCTGATTCAAGACCCTCGTGTCCTCTGTCTACTGATAATATTGTTTCTATACACAATTATGCACTTTCCTAATGTTTACTTTATAAAGTGTTCATATTGTAAATAAATCCCTATTTATATGAGAGGCGTTATGGCTCTTCTGTGTGTAAGACTTTTAGTATCCACTAACTTAGAAAGAGTTAATCAACGACAAATATAACATTACATTTTATTAAGTGCTTCACAGGGTGCTGAAATACTTCATGTTGCCTGAATGACAAAACAGTGGAGTGTGACAGGAGGAAGACGACCTGTTTATTTGGATCAAGTTGCTGTCCATGCTAACAGGGATCTGGCTTGACTTTGTAGTGAAAGCATAGAAATGCTATTTAGCCCTCATATATATCATAGTACGCAGAAGTTTCAGGTAAAGACCCTGTCCTTCTCAAACTGAAAGAAATACAGTCAACAGTCCAAATGTCCTCCCAGTTAGAGACAGAAACAAGGAGAGACAAAGACTTCTGAATGTCACTTTGACTTGAGAAGTTGGTTTTTGCTCTGAGTTGTTGAGGAAGCAGACTCTCAGTTCTCTGATGGATGTTGGAGAGCCAACCAGAGCTGTGTTTAGCTCTCTTATCTCTCCTACGCCTGACTGACACTTATACACAGTACAAACACAAGCTGAATGGTGTGGTTGGTGTGTGTATTTGCACATTGACTTTTTACTGGCTGTCTGTTGCAGAAGTTCAGACACAAACTGGAACTCTGTCCTCTGGTCTCAAATTTATGTGAGGATTGGTGGATTAGACCAGAAGTTAACAGATAATAATGTGGTCGGTTCTCTCAGTAAAGAGACAATTCAACAACAACAGTTTAACACACATTTGATTGATTGAAGACAGATCATCCTGAAACCTGATCCACATAAAAAGCTGCTCTATGAGACTTTAAACAGCAGCTGGAACATTTATATTTTCTGTTTTAAAGGTTATATTGTTTATAAGAAACTCCATAATTAGTTTTATTATAATGTATTCAGATATATATATATATATATACTGTACGTAAAAGAAATGTAACAACATGGAATAAAATAAGTAGTGCAAATAAAGGGGGGTAAGGTGCACAGTTCTGAGACGCTATATACATACATGAAAAATAAAAATAAAAATATGGTTTTATATACAGTGTGATATGTAGTGTGGAGTATTTACATATTGCACAGTATACATATATTGCACAGTAATGAAATTGTACAGTATTATCAATATCATCAAGAATTGAATATTAAATATTGCACAGTAGGTGTGTAGAAGAGAGTCCGGGGGTTGGGGGTAAGACTGTGAAGTCAGTGCATGTGTGAGTTCAAAGTGGTTATGGCTTTTGGTAAGAAACTGTTGTTGAATCTGTTAGTCCTTGTTGTGATGGACCTGTAGCTCCTCCCTGAGGACAGCAGGTCAAACAGATCAGAGGCGGGGTGGGAGCTGTCCTTGGTGATGTTTTCTGTTCTGCTTACAGCTGCATCTACTAGAAATATCACAGCAGAGACTATGAGAACTTTGCAGCTCTGAGAGAAGTTTTAACTTTGTTCCAATGATGTGATCTGACTTTTGGGCCTCCTGGTGTGTGTTCTGCAGCTGCATGAAGACAGAAAACCAGTGTTTGTATCTGATATCAGGTGCATCAACTCAGTAGTGTTGGACCAGCTCATAAAACACATTTATACCAATTCAGCAAATGTAGAACTGAGACTAAATAAACTGGTAAATATCTGTCTGACATCAGATGGTTTTAACAGCAGTCATATAACAGAAGTTACTCAGCTTGGCCAGATGGTGGCGCTGTAGAACAACTTATTTTCCAACAGCTGCTGAAGTTTTACCAAGAAACAAACTTCCATAGATTACTCAGATCAAGTGACATTTAATATAAAATGATCCATTCAGGGCTTCATGAAATGTTAAATTAAGTCTCTGCTGCCTTAGTTTTTTATGGTGTGGTGAAATGCTTTCCACTAATTGTTTGTCTTTCAGTTCATGTTGATACAGTGTTAAAGTCAGTTTGTAGAGATTTAAAAAATAGCTTGAAGAAGTGAATTAATCTCAGTAAATATGCAGAATAGTTTCTGAACATGTTGACTCATGTTGCTGCATTAATATCATCACATTAAGTGGTTCATGTGGGACATTTTAATAGATACTGTTTTTGACATTTCGGAGGATTTTTGAAGATTATTTTCGGAGGTTTTTGTTGTACCCCATGTGAAGTTCTGGATGTGTGTGTGTGTGTGTGTGTGTGTGTGTGTGTGTGTGTGTGTGTGTGTGTGTGTGTGTGTGTGTGTGTGTGTGTGTGTGTGTGTGTGTGTGTGTGTGTGTGTGTGTGTGTGTGTGTGTGTGTGTGTGTGTGTGTGTGTGTGTGTGTGTGTGTCTCATACCAACCCGTTGATGATGATGTGTTACAGCGTGTGTGTCTGCTACTGGGAGGACTGGGAGCTTTAACCAAACACTACGAGAGAGAATCTGAGTCTGAATCCATTATTACTGTCTGGACCTTTCAGGGTTCTTACTGGGAATACTGGGACTTCATTAAAACGGTTTTTAGAAGTTTCTGCTTCTCTCACTTCCCATACTAAAAACAAATAAAGCAAACGTTTTGCAAATATTCTAGTCGATTCTAACATCAATATGCTACTGAGCCGTTTTCAAAAGTCGATTGGATGAGTTTCAGGTAAGTGTGATTTTCTTAGTGAATATTTGATACGTATAAAGCGTAAAGGTGCGTGTTTAGACCTCCATCACTCCTCTACTCTGCAGGCTACTTGTTGACTAGTTTTACAAACTGGTTTGATGTGTCTGTCAGTGTTTCCGTGGGAGGACATACACCGATTACATTATGATTATTTATTTCGGTTTTCCACCGCCGATGTAGAGCAGTGTAGCCTACAACCACGTGTATAGCCTAACCATGCTGGTATACCACGTGTGTAGTCTCTGTGTTGTCTTTGTCTCTTCGCAGTTCATTGTCCTCCCTCCCTGTCTGTCATTCGCTGCGTCTCTCATTCCTGCTGGTTTATTCTTTCATGTCTTCTGGTTTTCTAGTGGTTTGTGCTGTTTGTGTTTGGTTAGTCTTGGTTTGGACTGCCTCCCTGTCGACCTCAGGACACCTTCCTTTGTTCTTCATCTGTCTTTTGTTAATAAAATCCTTTACTCTGCATTTTTTGGTCTGAGCCTCAAAATCCTGACAACATCTGAGATATTAAAGACCAGGGGTTTATTAATTAATTAAAATCAATTAATGTATCATTGAGGTGAATCATTGTCATATGCACATTTAAGGAGGTTACTTCCTCAACAAAAGACACAAAAGAGGAGAGAAGAGTAAGTCATGCAGGCTACATGTGTGCTGACTCAGATAGAATTAGAAAAGTTGATCTACAGGAGAAGAAATAGTTGGAAGTAATACAGAATGCCTGAGAGCCTTACTGCTAAATATTATATTATGTTTTTATGTTCGTATTGTAATCTATGTTCACCTTTACATAAAGATATTTCCAGCACAAATTGCTTCAGAAAAAGGTAGAATAGGGGCATAACAATTCACCAGAAATTCAAAAGTTTCGGGGGGAGGCCTATATATTATATTTAGAGCTATAGGCTGCTATAGTCAGGCACGTGCACACACAGATATCAAAAGGGGCTTGAGCACCTGCCCTTTATCTTCCTCAATAGAAAGTTCCCTTTTTTGTGGATGCATGTTTTTTTTTTTTTAATAGCCTATATATATTACTGTTTGATGATCAAACAGTAATATATATATATATATATATATATATATATATATATATATAGGCTATATTCATATGACCGTTATGATGATCACAGATATATAGCTCATTTGGCTACACTGTCACAGATTAACAAAGGCCTAATTAAAACAGTCATTGGAGAACGAGCACAAATAAACAGACTGTATATGTTCTCTCTCTGTCCTGTAATAAGTGAACTCTGAGCTCATGTGTTTGTGACTCTTCACCTCTGTCTCCTCTCACAGGGAGAAGATGATCTGCAGCATCCTGCTGCTCATCATCCTGACCTCCTGTGTCTCTGGTTAGTTTACAGCTTCACTTTATTATCCACTAACACTAAACAAAGAATCACTAAAGTGTCCACAGAAACATGTGGAGATGGAGTTTAAAGTTGTCAGTGTGTCTGCTCCTCACTTTCCCTCTCTGTCTCCTCAACAGGAACATTTGTAGTGAATGTGACCCAGACCTCCTATCAGGCAGAGGAGAACCACGACATCACACTGGAGTGGACCTTCACAACCAACCCTCACAGTTCCTCCAACTCTCTTAATATCTTCTGTGAACTGTTAACTGATCTCAAGAATCCAGTCCTGTTTCATCTCCATGAAGGAGTTGAGGTCCCAGAGTCTCAGGATGAACAGTTTGCAGGACGAGTCCAGTGGGACAAAGACATCCTCGGAGAAGGACGACTCAGACTTCATGTGTCCAGACTCAGGACTGAAGACTCAGGACTGTACCTGTGTGATATTCTCACAGATTATGGGAGTAAGTCTGGTAGATGTTGGCTCAATGTTACTGGTAAGTTAATTCATTATAAAAAGGGTAGCCCAAATCAAGCAATCTGATTGGTTCATAGCCGTGATTATAATAACCACATACAACGTCTGAGGAAAGCGTTGACTGATGGCTGGTGCCTCGGAGGGAAGCACTGCCAGGACACAGAGCTGGCTTCAAATCAAACTCTATATTTAGAATATTTTCAGATCTTTACCTCGCTGTCAGACAGCACTTTACGACGGGGAACTGAAGCCGTTATCTCTGCTCTCTTCAAAGCTGCCAGACTCCTTTCACAAAAACATCATTTTACCGTGCAGAACACGGTAGTTGCTGCGCTACCGCTGCCTCGAGCAGTTAGTTAGTTTGTGTTATTGTTTGCCTTTCTTTAGCGTTAAGCAAAAGAAAGTCTGTGCTAGCTGCTAGTGAAGGCTAACGTTACCTGCGCTGCCTCACATAGCAACAGCCTCGGTATGTGTGAGGAGGGCAGCCAGCCCAGGAGAGCTTAGATTTTATTGTGAACATGATTTTTTTATGAATATAAATCTATTTAAATTGAAATGTGACTAACTTTCATAATGTCATACTTGATGACTGTTTTATAAAAGCAATAGCTCACTTCAGGCTCTGATATGTTGTGATTATATAACAGCTAAGAGGGGTTGTTGTCGGGCCAACAACGCCCCAATTCAGCAGCTTTTTAGATAAATAAGAACCTGAGAAAGAAAAAGTTCTGTGGAAATCCACGATCCTTACACTTCTTTCTCTTTTTAGTGAAATGTTTTTCTTCACATGAATGAAACAGATGTGTTTGGTCTCTTTACAGCAGCGAGGGATCGGCCTGAACCTGAGACACCAAACACAACAAGTCCACAACAACCAGAGAGTCGGGGAAGGATCGGTCTCTACTGTGGACTGGGACTGACAGCAGCAGCAGTTCTGCTGGCGTTCTGTACTCACTTCTTAGTCTTACGTCTCTCACTTCTTAGTCTTACGTCTTTGTTTTACAAAATCTACTGATAACAAAAGAAATCACCTACAGTTTGTAGCTGTACAGATGTCAAGTTTATCAGAGAAACAAGCCATCAGGACTAACAGCACTCAGTCTGACCAGAGAGTCGGGGAAGGATCGGACTTTACTGTGGACTGACAACAGCAGTTCTGCTGGTTGGTTGTTTTTGTTTATTCAGACACTTTCTTTCTAGAAATCAAGATTTCTACTCAGAGAAAAATTACAGTTCACCAAGTGCATCAGTAGAAACTTTAATCAGACAAAACTGTTAGAATTAAATTTTATACCACATAGACAGAAAATACTAGTTTCTCACAAACAAACAAAGTTGTTTGAAACAAATACTATTCACCAAAAGTGACCCTGAGTCATATTACACAACTGATTAATAATGGAGGAAAAGATGTTCCTGTTTATTATTTTGTCACTTATTAGACAGATAACAATGTGCACTGTGTTCACGTTTTTCTATCCTGTCTATCATGTAGTTGACTCCTGCAGGATGTAATGAAGCCTTCATGTTAACTGAAGATCCTTCAGATCTGCATCAAACTGTAGCAGCACACAGGAAGTGAAGGCATCTTCTTCAATGTTTTGTCTTCTTCTAGTTGTGTAATTACTTGCATCAATATTATGTCATATGTTACTTGTAATGTTATCTCTATTGTTACCTGTCTAGGGACTATAGATGTAGCAATAATGCAAACTCTGGCATGTTAACATCTTGATGTTCATTAACGAGCTTCATCCATGTTCAGTTACTATGAATTTCAATTAAGTTATTACAGCAGAAATGACTGTCAGTGTTAATAATGCTTTTGTTGAGTGAAGGGTTTTGCAGCTTTTAAATAATCAAGGAATGAAACTTGCATCTGAGATATGATTTGGTGTTTTACTACAACAGAAAAAGGAAATGAAGTGAATCAAATTTGGTAAATTACAGCAAATAAAGAAATCACACAGAACAATATGGAGACATCTTCCTGTTTCTTCTTCTTCCTGCATTTCAGTTCCAGAGACATTTAAACCACAATGCAACCGGAGCACCACCTCTTCCATTCATGTGTGTTATTATGCTGAGCTGATAGCATGCAGGTTAACTGTGGAGACTTGATGATCAACTCCTTCAACAAGACCAGCTGACTCCCAGTAAAAAGCTCCCTCTGCTGGTTCATCTTTAACTCCACAGCTTTTCTTTAACCTTTAAAACCCATTCAGTGAGACCATGACAGGAAATAACAGACAGCTTTAAACACACTGAGGGTCAATTACAGGATCATATTAAAAATCATATTTAAAGCTCTATATACATTTGGACAGAAGGTCAGAACTCACAGCTGCAGTTTTCATCATGTTAGATAATAAAGAAGATAGAAGACCCTCTTAATTCACATCTATGGATCATCCAGACTTGATTAAGAAGTCATCTGTCTATACTGTCATTTGATTTAGTTGGTTATTCTGTACACACATCTATTGCATATCTATTGGTCCAGAGAGAGGGATCCTCCTCTGTTACTCTCTGTTGTTAAAGTTTTTGGGGGAGTTTTTCCTTAATTCAATCTAGAGTCAAATCTCGAGAGAGGGTGTCTCTTGAGGCAAATGTGTGATCTGTGATATTGAGCTGAATATAACTGACTTGACTCATAGTAACATACAGGAAATAAACATTTATCAGATCCAATTAAATAAATTTTTTATTTATGGGCCTATATGTATTTTATTTTTAATTATTGTTGGTTAAATTGTGTTATTTGTAACAAAATGTTAACATAATGATGAAAGAGTTTATTCTTTAACCCTATTTTGCATATTTAAATAGAGAATACATACTGGGCTGTCAGAATTTGGCAAAAGGCTGAACAAAGGAAGGGAGACCACACGTGAGTTGTTACTGAAAACATGTTTATTTTACAGAACTGAAAGAGAAAAGAACAGAGGACAAACTGTGACGGAGAGAGAGAGAGAGAGAGAGAGAGAGAGAGAGAGAGAGAGAGAGAGAGAGAGAGAGAGAGAACAATATAAAAGCTTAAAAAGGGTGAGTTTAAGTGTTCTGGGGTTGAGTCCTGCAGGTTTGTACATCTAAAATATAACTGTGGATCTCAACACGTTACTGTAAAACGTCCCGTTAAAACAGAGTTGTACCTTTCTAGATTGAAAGTGTTTGTCTCGTCCTGCAGGCTGCAGCTCAGTCTGAACTTTGAACTGCAGGAGACACAACTGGGACCTCTGCAGGACATGAAGAGACATGATGGTCCCACTCAAGTTTCAACACATTCACATACATACATACATATTACTGTTTTTCTTTTCTTTTTGACATACTTACTGTTCTCAGTATGAAACATACACACCCCTGCTGCATAGTTAGAGTAGGTATCTGCCTCTCCGTCCCTCTTCTCAGACACACCCACACTTCCCTCTGCAGCTGAAGAGTTGTTGTTCTACTCCAGCTGTCCACCAGGTGTCCTCAGACTCTCCTCATCCTGATCACCTGGGTCTCATTTCCCAATCACCCTGTCAGCACATATACCAGACTTTGGGCGTTTCTCAATCTGTGTTCTTATATTGACTTGTGTTCTTGTGTCCCTGTGAAACGTCATCTCGTGTTGCCAAAGTACTGTCCCAATACACAAGTTCGCATTTCACCAAGAACAGTTAAGATTCCCGGAAATGTTCTTGACACGCCCATTTTACCCATAGACTGTATATAGAAGATTTTTACCGAGGATGCATTGGTTGGTAACTTGTATGAACTTGGCATCACCCGTATCCCAACATTCATTTCGGCATTCAGTGAGGGTCGGGGTTCCGGTACATAGACAGACCAAAAACGGGACAATTTTTACAATTTTCGCCATCTTATTCATCACTAAATTCACTTCTGAGAACATTTTAGGCGAGAAATGAACGGTTTAGATTTCGAATATAGGCAGTCTTGCTTAAATCTTTGCCGAATTGGCAACTTGCTCCAAAGTTTTCGGAGTTGAGGAGCTCCATAAAGTGACGCGGCAGCCAGCTTGCGCCTGCCGGGGCTGCTAGCTCGTCGCTCGGACGGTCACGCTCGGAGACCTCGCTGTAAGCCGGAGGTCTCTCAGACCGGTCTCGTAAATAAGAGGCTTTTATTTCACCGTTGACGGATCGTTTGTTTAAATATCACAACACATGTCCATCATAAGATTAACAGGAACCTGTGGTTAACTATCTTTTCGGAGTTAAACTCCACAAGCACGCACGCACGCACACACACACACACACACACACACACACACACACACACACAGGCGGGGGACAGAGAGATACTGGTTTCTTGTTTAAATTATGCCATAGGCTATACATTAGATTTAGTATTTAGTTCATATTTTTTTGGTGTATTTGTTTTCTGATTTATTAGAGTTGAGTTTCAGTCTGTATGATAAATGAACAGTTGTACATAAAGTGGTAACATGCTATGACATGTTATGTAGACTAAAGGTGAGACACCAACCTTTATAATTTGAATTGCTAATTTCCATCTGTTGTCCCTGGGCATATACAGTGCACTACAATAATATAGAAATGATAATTCCACATAACACTAATAGGAACACATAGGACACACCAGTGCATATGCCTACTTATTTTTTTATTTAAACTGACTTAAACTAATACACTAATAATAGTAGGGATCGCGTTCCACTCTTTTGAATAAGTAATGAGTGTTTGAGCTAAACCATAAACAATCAAATTAAAGCTCAATAAGTTTTATTTTTCAATATTATTGCAGTAGTTGTAACACTGTGAGGTTTTCTTGTCTGGAGATTTCTTTAATACAAAGTTATATTGTTGTGTTTTTTATTTCTAGCTGTTATTTTGGAGCCCTGCAGGTAGCCTCTGTGCTGGGGGTGTTGAGCAATACCAGCAAGAACGCATCTGTCTCAAACTGTTAACAGAGTTTTCTGTGCATGTGAACTTGCGAGCTCATTCTTCCAAGAACAACCAGCAAGAACGTTCTCACCAAGAACACAAGTCTGTTCTTTGCATTCTTGAGATTGAGAAACACCCCTGGTCCTGGTTGGTCCATGTTGTGTCGGGCCTTTGCTCTGCAGCCTTCTGAATGTGAGTTTAGTCAAGTTGTTTATTGATAAACTGAGTTATTATTATGATTGTAAATCCCAGTAGCTCATTATGTAACAGGCTACCAGTGAGGTGTTCTATCTCTGAGCAACATACCCAGTGGGTACATGCAGTATGCTTCTGGTTCACCTGTTGTTAATTTTCAATAAAGCAAAATCGCCCCTTTGTACATTTGGTTGTAATGGAGACTGAATTCTTGTTGTTAATATGAAAATCCATGATAATGAAACAACACACCATTCTACTTTTGAGGGCTAAATTAAATGAAATATTGCTTGTTTTCCATTTGAACACGTTGCCATCAATATTTAAGCTGTAAAATGACCCATTTTTCAAATTTGGATATAGTTTCAAAATCGGAAATGAAATGAAAAAGTACACAGGCCCAATTACAGTAACTACATGAAAACTTCACTGTTGTTGCATGAAATGTCGTTTGTGTTTAGCCTACATCATCAGTTTCTATCATCTAATGTGAAACAAGAGGCTATATCAGCTTCCCTACCAGTCTTGTTCCGTTGGAGCGAATAGGGAGTGATGTCATGTACCATTCGTTCATTCGTTTTTCAAAATAAAACCAAAACTCAAAAAACAAATAAATGACTTGTTTCCTCAAAATTCGTTTCTAAAACCAAAAGGAAAGAACGGATAACAACTCGTTTTTTCCCATTTACAATTTTGTGCTCAAATGAAAAATGGAAAAAACGGATAACGAGCGGTTCACCCCGTTTAATCCAATTTTTATATTTTTATTTGACGCAAGATGCATGACCCTTTCATTTGAGCACAAAATTGTAAATGGGAAAAACGAGTTGTTATCCGTTCTTTCCTTTTGGTTTTGGAAACGAATTTTGAAGAAACAAGTCATTTATTTGTTTTTTGAGTTTTGGTTTTATTTTGAAAAACGAATGAACGAATGGTACACGGATTCCCCGCCTTCCCGCGAGCTGCAGCGAGACGTAGCCTACTTGACATATTTTGGATGCTGAAGCGGAGTTTGCCTACTTCAGCCACGCACGTGGTGCTCACTGCAGAGCCAAATTGTTCTTTCAGTGAGCAACTTCTGCCAAGAAATGTCGGAGGAGACGGAGTATCCAAATCAGTCCACACACTGGCCGCTCGAGCTTTTAATATATATTTAAGAAATCAAACACAAACTGGAACTCTGTCCTCTGGTCTCCTGGTTTGGATCTTAAATGACTGAAGACACACAAGGTAATGTGTGAATGTGTTGATGTTGGTGTTGTCATGATGTGAATCCTGTTGTACAGATTTAGTGTGTGAGGGTTGGTGGATTAGACCAGAAGTTAACAGATAATAATGTGGTCGGTTCTCTCAGTAAAGAGACAATTCAACAACAACAGTTTAACACACATTTGATTGATTGAAGACAGATCATCCTGAAACCTGATCCACATAAAAAGCTGCTCTATGAGACTTTAAACAGCAGCTGGAACATTTAGTAAAGAGTCGGTTTCAATTTGACAATATTTAATGTTATAACAAGAGTTATAAGAAGAGAGGGGAAGAGCGGTGTAGTGTGAGAGAGTTTGAAGACAAGTCGAGCTGCTGCGTTCTGAATGAGCTGCAGGGGCCGGAAGTCTGAACACTTGGAGCTTTGTAGGTTGAAAACGAAGTATCAGTGTGAGTCCATAGGAGTTAGGTCTATACAAGCTAATGCGTATTTTTTGTTACTAGTAGTATAATAGTAGCCTAGTATATAGTTTTTTTTCATTTATCATTGAGTCTAGATCTTGTTTTCACCTTCAGTCAATTTTTAAACTGTCAGAACTGAACATTTACACAGTTTGCCTGACATGAGAATGATCTACATAGATATAAATTAGGGCTTTGACTCCGAACTTCGTTATTCGAATATAATTTGAATATAAAAAAATAATGATATTCGAACGAATATTAGGCAGCCTTTAATATTCGAACCTGTTATGGGCATAATTTTTTGTAAATGTGTTTGCTTGTAAACTTTGTTTTAAATTCACATTCCGAGGCTTTTTCACGCATTTCAAAATGTAACTACACGTCGCGGCGACGCACGTCTCTCGGCCGTGGCTTGGTAGCGTAGCATTCCCCCCTAATTCTCAAAGAAGGCTGTCTTGCCCAGGGCCAGGCCAGCTCAGCGGCGTCTTTCTCCCGTCGCGTCCCGCTGTCTCTCCTACCTACACCGGCCCCCGCACCCTGTCCCTTCTCCCCTTTCTACCTGCTCAGTACTGCTGCACACGAGGAGAGAGCACAGAGGGAGGGTGGGGCTGCTCCTCAGTTACAGAACAGAAGAGAGAGGACAGGGAGACTGTTTTGGCGGACACCGGAGAGAAATACTTTCCGTGCTCGCTGGACAATACTGGCGACTGCTTTTTTTTTTACAGAAAGTCGCTGTCTTTTCTACAGAAAGTCGCCAGATTTGTCGCTAGTCGCTTTTGTGAAAAAAAGTCGCTAAGGGGGTCTGAAAAGTCGCAAAGTTGGCAACACTGCCCACACGCCGGCTCGACGCACACACCAGCACACAAGTATAACCATCAGACCACTTACGTAGGCTACGGTGAAAGCTCTGGACTTCCTGTCCAAAGCATACTGTTTGTGTTTAATCCAGGGTCTGACTTTTCATTAAAAAAATACCAATATATATACCAATATAGGTCTTACTGAAGGCATTTAATGGTAAAAATCGTATTAATACATATTCGAATATATTTTAATATTAATAAACAAACGAACTTCGAATATGATTTTTGGGCAAAAGTCAAAGCCCTAATATAAATAGCCTAATATGAAGGTTAAACCAAACGTTATGATGATCACAGATATATAGCTATACACCATTTTAATAGGTTTCACTGTCACAGATAAACAGGCCTAATTAAAACAACAATCATTGGAGAATGAGTACAAGCCGAGTAATGTTAGAGTTGTGTCTGATAACAAGGAAGTGAGGGCAAGTTGCCAGTTGAAGGTTGGGAACTGTTTTAACTGCAGCTTTTAGTCACCGCCCTCTCTGTTCTTCCACAGTTCATCTCAGATCATAATAGTAGACTCATACTTCCTTGTTCTTCCTCAGTTGAAAAACTCTACTGGCGCCATCTTGTGACAGAAATACATCACTGTAGCTGCTTATTGTCAGTCCTCTGATCAGTCGTGTAATAAGTAACACAGAAGAAGTATAAACAGACTGTATATGTTCTCTCTCTGTCCTGTAATAAGTGAACTCTGAGCTCATGTGTTTGTGACTCTTCACCTCTGTCTCCTCTCACAGGGAGAAGATGATCTGCAGCATCCTGCTGCTCATCATCCTGACCTCCTGTGTCTCTGGTTAGTTTACAGCTTCACTTTATTATCCACTAACACTAAACAAAGAATCACTAAAGTGTCCACAGAAACATGTGGAGATGGAGTTTAAAGTTGTCAGTGTGTCTGCTTCTCACTTTCCCTCTCTGTCTCCTCAACAGGAACATTTGTAGTGAATGTGACCCAGACCTCCTATCAGGCAGAGGAGAACCACGACATCACACTGGAGTGGACCTTCACAACCAACCCTCACAGTTCCTCCAACTCTCTTAATATCTTCTGTGAACTGATAACTGATCTCAAAAATCCAGTCCTGTTTTATCTCCGTGGAGGAGTTGAGGTCCCAGAGTCTCAGGATAAACAGTCTGCAGGACGAGTCCAGTGGGACAAAGACGTCCTCAGAGAAGGACGACTCAGACTTCATGTGTCCAGACTCAGGACTGAAGACTCGGGAATGTACAAGTGTGATGTGGACACAGATTATGGGAGTAACTCTGGTAGATGTTGGCTCAATGTCACTGGTAAGTTGATTTATTATAAAAAGGGTAGCTCAAATCAAGCAGTCTGATTGGCTTATAACTGTGATATAATAACCAAATACAACAGCTATAATCGGACTCCTTTGCACATTAAGTATCACTCCACGTCTGAGGAAAACGTTGACTGATGGCTGGTACCTCGGAGGGAAGCACTGCCAGGACACAGAGCTGGCTTCAAATCAAACTCTATATTTAGAATATTTTCAGATCTTTACCTCGCTGTCAGACAGCACTTTACGACGGGGAACTGAAGCCGTTATCTCTGCTCTCTTCAAAGCTGCCAGACTCCTTTCACAAAAACATCATTTTACCGTGCAGAACACGGTAGTTGCTGCGCTACCGCTGCATCGAGCAGTTAGTTAGTTTATGTTATTGTTTGCCTTTCTTTAGTGTTAAGCAAAAGAAAGTCTGTGCTAGCTGCTAGTGAAGGCTAACGTTACCTGCGCTGCCTTCCATAGCAACAGCCTCGGTATGTGTGAGGAGGGCAGCCAGCCCAGGAGAGCTTAGATTTTATTGTGAACGTGATTTTTTTTATGAATAAAAATCTATTTAAATTGAAATGTGACTAACTTTCATAATGTCATACTTGATGACTGTTTTATAAAAGCAATAGCTCACTTCAGGCTCTGATATGTTGTGATTATATAACAGCTAAGAGGGGTTGTTGTCGGGCCAACAACGCCCCAATTCAGCAGCTTTTTAGATAAATAAGAACCTGAGAAAAACAGTACTGTGGAAATCAACGATCCTTACACTCCTTCTCTTTTAGTGAAATGTTTTCCTTCACATGAATGAAACAGATGTGTTTGGTCTCTTTACAGCAGCGAGGGATCGGCCTGAACCTGAGACACCAAACACAACAAGTCCACCAAACACAACAAGTCCACAACAACCAGAGAGTCGGGGAAGGATCGGTCTCTACTGTGGACTGGGACTGACAGCAGCAGCAGTTCTGCTGGCTGGTTGTTTCTGTATTTTCAGACACTTGCTGTTTAGAAATCAAGATTTCTACTCAGAGAAAAGTTACAGTTCACAAAGTGCATCAGTAGAAACTGTTATCTGACAAAACTGTTAGATTTCAATTTTATACCACAGAGACAGAAAATACTAGTTTCTCACAAACTTAAAGTTGATTAAAAGACATTCTCTTTATATTATTCAGTAAGTGAACTTGAATCATATTACACAACTGATTAATAATGGAGGAAATATGTTCCTGTTTATTAGTTTGGTCAAACTGTCACTTATCAGACAGATCTGAAATGTGCTGTGTTCACTTTATGGAAATATCTGCCTCGTATACGACGCAGGCTGTAGCTAATATATGCAATATTTTCAATGTAAAGCTCTATGAGATCAGTTTTCATAACAAACATATCCACTAGTATTTCTATCCTGTCTATCATGTAGTTGACTCCTGCAGGATGTAATGAAGCCTTCATGGTAACTGAAGATCCTTCAGATCTGCATCAAACTGTAGCAGCACACAGGAAGTGAAGGCATCTTCTTCAATGTTTTGTCTTCTTCTAGTTGTGTATTTACTTGTATCAATATATTATGTCATATGTTACTTGTAATGTTCTCTCTATTGTTACCTGTCTAGGCACTACTGATGTAAATTAGCATTAATGCCAACTCCAGCATGTTTACATCTTGATGTTCATTAACGTGCTCTGTCCCTATCAGATATTTAAGTTATTACAGCAGAAATAACTAATATCAGTGTTAATAATGTTTTTATTGAATGAAGGGTTTTGCAGCTTTTAAAGAAACAAGGAAAAGACTTGTTGACGTTTCTTAGACAAATATGAAAAATGACCACAGCTTGTGTGTTTTCTCTCAGGTAGTGTTTCAGTTCTTGGTCTTCAAGACAAAATGTAAAAGACTGATTTTATTTCTTTTTAAGCTTCAATGTAAAATAATCTCTTCTATTTGTGTATTAACTTGCATCAATATATTATGTCATATGTTACTTGAAATGTTCCCTCTTGTCTTACTACTACAGATGTAAATTAGCATTAATACTGACTGATATGTTACATCTTGATGTTCATTAATCTAAATTAATAAGTTATGACAGCAGGAATGACTAATGTCTGTAATAATGCTTTCATTGAGTAAAGTGTTTTGTAGCTTTTAAGGAATCAAGTAAATAAACTTGGTGACCTTTGTTACAATAAAATAAATGAAAATGACCACAGTGTATGTTCTTCATCAGGTAGTGTTTCAGTTCTACGTCGATTGAGACTAAATGGAAAGACTTTTTTTACCTTCAATGTAAAATATTTGTAATTCAGAAGAGTCAGAGAAAATAATGTTGCTGCTGAAACATCTGAGATATGATTTGGTGTTTTACTACAACAGAAAAAGGAAATGAAGTGAATCAAATTTGGTAAATTACAGCAAATAAAGAAATCACACAGAACAATATGGAGACATCTTCCTGCTTCTTCTTCTTCCTGCATTTCAGTTCCAGAGACATTTAAACCACAATGCAACCGGAGCACCACCTCTTCCATTCATGTGTGTTATTATGCTGAGCTGATAGCATGCAGGTTAACTGTGGAGACTTGATGATCAACTCCTTCAACAAGACCAGCTGACTCCCAGTAAAAAGCTCCCTCTGCTGGTTCATCTTTAACTCCACAGCTTTTCTTTAACCTTTAAAACCCATTCAGAGAGACCATGACAGTCCTCGTCCTCTCCTGTAGACTGGATCCTGAATAAAGGAGTTCTCATTGTTGTTAGCTTTTTCTCCACTAGGTGACACTAACAGCTTGTTAAAATACAGCCACATGTTTGAACCTGTTCAACTGTTTTAAATGTTACTAAAGATGTACAAACTCTAGTTTCCTGTCCTAGTGAAGAGATCAGGACAGAGACAACTTAATACAACATTATGCTGTTGTTAACTTACCTTAAAACTTTAATTATAGTAGTTAGTCTCGTGAACTACTCGTAAAATTATTTTCTGCAGCCTCTAAGTAAGTTGACTTAATGGGGTCATTGTTTATATGTGTAGATGCATTATGTTTTATATCTAATTAACTTTTTCATATATCATTTGATTGATATGTATTTCTTTCTTTCTGTCTGTCCCAATGTGTCAATACAGAGTCATAAAGAAAAAACCTAAAACTGTGTTGCCATCTGGACGCCACACGGTGTATAACATCTCAGTGATATCTTACTCTGCTGAGTCTAAACACATTTGGTTCCTTGCTATATTTGGCAGTGAAGCACTGTTGTGTTTTTAAACAATAAAGAGGTATTTAGTGTGTAGATGTTTTGATAATGTGACATCTGGTTACATTTGCTGGTTAATGCTGAAATATGTATTGACACGTTTGCGTCTTTCTGACCTTCAGGTTACAGTAGGCCTATATATGTCATACCTGTCATCACTCCAGATGTACGCGGGAGTCTCCCTACTTTTAACCATTTATCCTGTCCCTCTGCTCCCCATTTGTAATTTGTCCCGCTAATCTCCTGATTTCATTGTGATATCATATGACTCAAATGGTTTTGATATTCAAAAATAAAATCACCATAAATCAATTTGTATTCTGGACCTTTTTTGACTCCCCCTCTCCTTTTTCTCAACTCAGTCTAGAAACAGAGAGCATCCCTGGACATGGCGGCTAGCTTTCAGGAGGATTAACATGAGAGGTAGAGCTACTGCTCTGGTGCCACAGTGAATGTTTAGAGGAGGCGGAGTTACTCTTCCTGTGCTCTTGCAGCCCTCCTGTTTGCTCTTTTCTTTCCCCGGTACTTCCCCCTTGCCTGAGGCGGTCTGTGGTTTGGTGACTCGTTACTGGCAGTTTTTAGAGAAACTAAAACTCTACAACTATAGTGGTGTTTTGTTGTGCTGTTTAAGGGATGGTGACATCAGTGCTGTTTGGGGACACCGCCATTAACACTTCTTCACTACATTTCAAATTTTTACTTTCACTTTCTCCAGTAGCCTAGTAGGCTGGTAGGCTGCTGGTACATGTAGTCACATCCGTTGCTATGGGCGGGCCCCCAAAAATGCTTGTGCCCCCCCACTTGAGGCACAGATCTCTTAAAAAAAATGACTTTAATTTTAATTTTATATTATCATAGTTGCTAATTTCGTGTTGCATTAATGTTGCATTCTTTATCATTAAAACATAAAAAATATAAAGAAACAATGGTGTGATTTTGTTTGATTGATGGGAATCTACACCAGAGATATAGAACAATGATCTACACTGCAACAGCCTATCACGGCCTTACTTAAAACAAAGTTAGGCTACGTACGTGACGTAGCCTACGTCAGTGTAGCCGCTCAACAGTTACCGCGCATTTTTGAAAGCTGGATGAGTTTTCGCTGGCTTACTCGCTTCAGTTCGTCATGGATATCCCTAAGTGGTTGAAAAGTCCGAGTGGAAGGATACTTTGATGAGGAGGTTCTGCTCAGAGAAACGCCGCGGATTGCACTTTACGTTTGTTTTTGTCCGTCAAGCTTCTGAAGTTTGCGGACGACACCTCCCTCATCGGACTCATCTCTGATGGTGATGAGTCCGCCTAGAGATGGAACAAGAGAAAGTTTCCCAGTACAGCTGAACTCCTTTCTGTACCATTTCACCTCTCACTCAGTGACAACGACTGTCTGTGTGTCTCTGTGTGTCTCTCTGGCTCGATGGTGTTTTTTGCCTCCAACGGCGCCTTCCAGGCAGCTAACCCTAAACTTAACCCTAAACATAGCCATTGCCGCACTGACTGGAAGGCGACTTTGGGGGCAAAAAACACCAAACACCGTCTCTCTGTGTCTCTGTGTATCTCTGTCTCTGTAGGTCAAACCCTCCCAGCACAGCTGTGAACCTGCAGACACACCTGTCCAACCATATATGGACTTCCCTCTGCAGGCTGTTACATGTCGAAGGATCACGTGCTTTTACATCTTGCAGCATTACATAACTTTGTCCTTTTCCTTCTGTGCTGCTGGGAAACGACACTGTGCAATCTCTCTGCACGTCTCCCTGAAGTGTGTTTCTCCAGATGACTCAGCGCTCGTCTGCAGAAGACAATATCACATGACTGGCTTCCCCACTAACACAGAACGTTTAGGGAACGTTGGAGAACGTTAGTTTCTGGTTCCCTAAAGGTTAGTGCGAACCAGACCAAAAACTAAGTTAAGGGAACCAACCAACTGAAACGTTCTCCTGTGGTTGTACTGTACCTCCACACAACGTTCCCGTTTGGTTGTTTTTGGTTGTTTATTGGTTGTTCTGAGTGTGGTTTTGAAATGATTATTTAAAGCAGCTCCATTTAAGTTTTTGAAGTAGCATATAAAAGGTTTGCAGTCACTTGATTTAGATTCACTCAAAAATGATTGGTCTTATAAAATCTAAGTAAGATAAACAACATAGCAAGAGAATATATTTATTTTTAGGCTAATATCAATTTTGCTAAAAACATACTTTTGTGCTTGATTTCGTTTTTTAACTGTATTAGGTGAAAATACTTAAAGCAGCCATATTATGCTCATTTTCAGGTTCATAATTGTATTTTAAGGTTGTACCAGAATAGGTTTACATGGTTTAATTTTCAAAAAACACCATATTTTTGTTGTACTGCACCGCTCTCTCTCACTGCTGCAGATCCTCTTTTCACCTGATCTCTGTTTTAGCTACAGAGTGAAACCTCTGTTCTTCTTCTTCTTCTTCTGTACTATCTTTGATTGCACTGCACATGCCCAGTAGCTCAGATGTAGATCATGTCAGCTAGCTAGCTCCATAGACAGTAAAAGAAAGGCTGTTTCTACAACTTCTGTCAGTTACAAGGCAGGATTAGCT
The DNA here is from genome assembly GCF_008315115.2 of Sander lucioperca. Classification (NCBI taxonomy): domain Eukaryota; kingdom Metazoa; phylum Chordata; class Actinopteri; order Perciformes; family Percidae; genus Sander; species Sander lucioperca. The sequence continues at coordinate 11,113,164 of NC_050189.1, forward strand.
GGGAGACTTCTAAATGAGGGCGCACATGTAAGTAGTTCTTTTGTAGATTATGGTGAACTTGTGTGTGTTGTAGCAGTGCTTTGCTACTGAGAACGAGGTAGCATGCTAGCGTTAGCATGCTAGCGTTAGCATGCTAACGCTACGAGCTGATGGTTGCGGTTAGCCTGCTCGTTTCGGCTTGTGACGTCACAAGCCGTGCCGATTTTGAACAGCTCACCCAGAGACTGAAGGCAGGACACATTCAGAAACTGTATCTCACTCTAAACAGCATGGATGGATTTTTTTCAAAGTTTGTATGTGTGTGGAAGCACCAGAGACACAACATAACACCCCAAATCCCAGAAAAAGTGATTTTTTCATAATATGGGCACTTTAAGTTAGTAAAGTTAGTTAAGTTTGACTTGGGTACATTCACAAAAAGACTCTAGGTTGCATTTTGGCGAGAGTTGCGCTTTATTTAAGTCTTTGTTTGCTGTGCACGATGTGTGCTTGGCGGCCATCTTGCAACGCACTTTGGGCAGTTATCGGCAAGCTATTTTCCTATTTAAGTGAATGGGGAAGCATACAGGAAGGGACGGAATATGTGTAGGCTACACAGCTGCCTACTGGCTTTACAAACTAACCCCATGCATTTTTATGGATGCTGTGTCTCCCCATTAGAAAGTCTCTGGGCTACAATGAAAAAATCCTGAGAAATCCTGTCACATACAATGTTTACACTGACTGTATACATTCAAATATTCTTTTTGCAATGAGTACAAATTGTATGGTCTTTTATTTCAGATGAATCCGTTCCACAAGCAAGAAAGCATTCCAGGACGGAGCATGTGTCTGGAAGCCCTGTCCGTAAGTTAACATTTATGCATGCATTTAAGAAACCAGAGTCATATTTCCTACCATGGAACTACTGACACTCAACCTGGTGCATATCACGTGACTGTTCTGGTGTGTTTGTCTCTTCCTGCCTTTTTTCAGGTCAGCAGACATCTGGCCTCCACCACCTGCATGTAAGTTTTATTTTTATTTTTTTAGCGATGTCTAATGTAACAGCATAGGTTTATCTTTTGCAATGGCATGTGCAAGAAACCTACCATAAATGAACTGACCAATATTCATATCTACTTTCTTTTTAGATGAGTCAACACCACACAGGAAACCAGCCGGTCGCCCAGAGCTGGATGGGTCGATTGTAACGCAAGCTCGGCCTGCCGGTTGAAGGTACAGTGACTTTGATTTTTTCATTTCGAATACAATTTCATGACAAGGAACTTGAGAGTAACTTAACTTTTTTGTTGTTGTAAACAGCAGAACTCATCACACAGGAGATGGAAATGAGAGATAAGAAGACTCACTGAAGTTGTACACATATTCAAGTATATAATGTATTACAACTAAAACTAACCACGTTATTTTTTCCATAGCCATGAGGACAACCATTACCCGCATGGCACAGTGGATGGATGCATTTGAGGAAAAGATGGATGAGCTGCTCATGCTCTTAAGGAGCTCCCAGTCACCTCCCTCTGCTCCAGTCAATGACATGTTGCTGTCGCCATGCTCAACAGTCACTGAGCTGCAGGAGTTCCAACAGGAGTCTCGGTCAACAAAATGGTAATTAAGTGACCATAGTCCTGCCCTACCCTGCCTAAGATTAACACTATATAATTGCATAAATTCAAATATCATTATAACTTCTCTTACAAAATGAGATTGTACAAGCTCTCTACTTTGTTCTACATGTGTAATTTGTATTTCTATGTGTTTTACAGCAACTTTTCCTGACAACCCTTGGAGGTTCGACCGGAGGTACTGCCATCCGTCGCATGCTACTGCGAGTGGCAACCAATGACGTTCTAAAACCGTATAGCTTGGCAGAAAGGCAAAGAAGGCTTTCCAGGTCTAATGATTCTGGACTGTATGAGTGTATAGTGCACACAAGTTATGGGAGTAGCTCTGCTAAATGTCTGCTCTATGGTAAGTTGATTCAGAACTTTCTAAACAGATGAATTCAGCGGCTTTTTGGATAAGAAGAAAAATATTGTAGACACCCACTTCCTTCTCTTTTAGTGAAGTGTTTTTTCTTCACGTGAATGAAACAGATGTGTTTGTTCTCTTTACAGCAGCGAGGGATCGGCCTGAACCTGAGACACCAAACACAACAAGTCCACCAAACACAACAAGTCCACCACAACCAGAGAGTTGGGGAAGGATCGGTCTCTACTGTGGACTGACAGCAGCTCTGCTGGGTTTTTGTTTCTGTTTTTTTAGACTCAAGATTTCTACTCAGAGAAAAGTTACAGTTCTGCAGGTGGATCAGTGGAAACAGTTTAATCAACAACTATAATGAGACAAAACTGGTAGAATCCAGTTCCATACCACAGAGCCCCAGAAAATACTAGTTCCCCATTGTCTGTCAGGTTACAACTTTGATTCTTCACACACACATCAGCAAAATAAACACAAACCAACTGAAAAGTGGATTGAAACACATCTTTCCTAGCTATTGTCTCGTGAATTCACGTAGAGTAGAACCACAAAACCAACAACAGTTTGTTTCCATCCAGAGGAGTAGAGGGGAAACAACTCTGTGCTGTGTTTTCAAGGTGTAGTGCAGGGAAATATGATCCGCCGTGAGCACGGTGTATTTTACTTTGAAAATTAACCGGATGTTTTATTTTGTTTCTGTGCTCAACTTCCTGTCCCGCACTATCTGCCGTGTGCTGAATTGCTGCGGAGCTCTCCGGCGTCCGGGAAAAATAGAAGCTCTGCGTATCTGCTCCGGAGGGCTGCGGACCGCCAGAGCTGGGACGGAGTCGTGACGCAGACGTTCTGCAGTCAGTGGAAATACACACACTGACTTTAATGAAAACCTAATGACTCCGTCGACGTTCCGGAGCCGTTACGCATCCAGTGGAAATTGCCGGTAACCGTGGATTTCCACAGGATGCGGAACGTCTGCGGACCGGCTCCGCTGCGGAACGGCTGCGTGCTCCGCCGTCCGTCAATACCCACCAGGTCCGGATTTGTTGCGTAACGGCTGCGGCCAGCCGACCACGAGATCTCGCGAATTCACGTATGTTCGTGCGATATAACAGCATGTAGTTTCTATAAACAGAACCACAAAACCAACAACAGTTTGTTTCCATCCAGAGGAGTAGAGGGGAAACAACTCTGTGCTGTGTTTTCAAGGTGTAGTGCAGGTAAATATGACCTGCCGTGAGCACGGTGTATTTTATTTTGAAAGGTATCCGGATGTTTTATTTTGTTTCTGTGCTCGACTTCCTGTCCGCACAATCTGAATTGTGCTGAATTGCTGCGGAGCTCTCCGTCGTCCGTCAAAAATAGAAGCTCTGCGTATCTGCTCCGGAGGGCTGCGGACTGACGGAACTGGGACGGAGTCGGGACGCAGACGTTCTGCAGTCAGTGGAAATACACACATTGACTTTAATGGAAACTGGAAATTGCCGGTAACAGTCCTTTCTCTGTGTAATCTGTGCGTTTGAAGGCAAGGAAAGTGCTTTCGTTTATTCTGTTTTTGTAGTCCTCGGTCGGTTTCCAAACATCTTTCTCACGATCAGATTTATGTAAGCCACCTTTGAATTTTGGTAAAACTTGAATAATGGATCTTTTATTTAATCAAATACTTGCTAGGCCTACAAAATAAATGAACAAAAAGGAAGGGGAGAAAAGATTGAAAAGAAACCTTTCTGCAAAGCCATTAAAACCTACAATTAGCTGAAAAAGACAAAACGATAGCAGGAGAATACACATGTTAAACTTTAAAATTAATATAAAATTGAATGGTAATGATGTGCCATTATTGTAAACATTTGTGGTGTAGTGTTAATGTAAAGTTATATTTGGCGGGGACGTTGCTAGTCATGTTAAAGGTTGGCTTGGTAACATTTTCCAATATACACTTCTTAATATAATACACAATAATGGAAATGGCATGGAAAGCTTCCAACAATGAAGTTTGGTGATGGGGGCTCAGTTTGGCAACATCCTTCATCGTTCTTTTGTTTGTCAGCAACTTCTCCAACTTGTAGAAAGCTGGAGTTGCTGCAGACAATAAGAAAATATATTAGAAAACAATACAGTACAGAATATTATAACAATGATCTCTGATAAATTTCTGAAAGTAACTAAATAACTATGTGTAGTATGTGTTGGAACGAATTCTGAAAGTCGAATATAATTTGAATAGTAAAAAAAAGAAATACTATTCGAATGCTGAATAGTATTCGAATAGTAAATTACTGTTTGAATGTGATTTTTTTTTATAAATAGGTTGGCTAACGGTAGCTAATCTCCCTCTTCTCATGTCACGTCTGATGAACAATAAATTACGGGAGTGAGAAACACAAGGCATTGTGAGCTAACATACCGAGAAACGTTAGTAGGCTACAGGGGGAGTGACTGCGGCTGGAAATCGAAAGAAGAATGGGAAACAGTTTTAACATGACTTTAAAATCGACATCCACCGAGCCCAAATGCTTATGTTATCATTAGTTAGCTCATTCTGGTTTCCTAACTGCGTTGCGAGAGGACTCTTGGGGACAGAGTAGGCTATTGAAGTCACTCATAGGTGAAACTTTTTTCAGAAACGTTGTTACACCTCTGTTAACATATAGACTATTATGTTGTTAAATTGTGTTCTTACACTGGTACAGTCATGCCCTATGAGAGATGTACAACTGCGCATGTGCAAAAATAAAAGAGATGGCATTCCCCCGTTCTGGTTGATACACCAAAGATGAACATGTGTGTTCATTCCTCCGTTAAGTAACTAAACCGATATTCCTGTCCTGAAGATGACAGCGCCAACAGGTTATGGGCCCAGAAGGGAACATGGAAGCCGATGGAATAGATTATGTTTCGACGGAGATGAAAAAAACTACGAGTTGTGGGAGACGAAGTTTTTGGGGCACTTGCGTTTGCTAGGGCTAAAGGCCGCCATATTGAACGTGGATGAAGATGAAGCAGACCGAGAGAAAAATGAAGAAGCCTACGCCAAATTGATACAGGTTTTGGATGATAAAAGTCTTTCCCTGATAATGAGAGAAGCAGCAGATGATGGGAGAAAAGCGTTGAAGATATTGAGGGAACATTATGCAGGTAAAGGGAAGCCACGTGTGATTAGCCTCTACACTGAGCTAACTTCTCTTCAGAAAGCCGCTAATGAAAGTGTTACGGATTATATCATTCGTGCTGAGACGGCTATTACAGCACTGAGGAATGCTGAAGAGACTTTAAGTGACGGGCTGTTGATTGCAATGATCCTGAAAGGTTTGCGCGAATCATTTAAGCCGTTTGCCATCCACATAATGCAGAGTGACTAGCAGACAACTTTTGGCGAGTTCAAAACCAAGTTGAGGAGCTATGAAAGCACCGAGAAGTTCAGCGCCATTTCCACTGACGACAACGTGATGAAGGTAAGTAACGTTAACGTTAGCTGGCCAAGAGGAAGAGATAAAGGGGCCGAGATAACCTGCGCTGTACGTGTCCTCGTTTCCACAGGACAATTTCTCTGTTAAAGCAGCGACAGCCAACGGAGCTTCAGTCAATTTCGACAGGGATGTAACAAGCTCATCCACAAGAACGGTACCACTTTTGACATCGAGGAGTACGATAGACTTTACTATCTTAACACTGTAAGTGATGAAAATGATGATGGATGTCATGGGTGTTATGATATTCACACATGGCACAAGATTCTTGGCCACTGTAATTTTGAGGATGTGTCAAAGTTAGAAAATGTGACAGAGGGAATGAAAATCACAGGTAAGATTGACAAATCTACCCTAAACTGTGAAATCTGCACACAGGGAAAATTTGTCCAGAGCAGAAACAGAGAGCCTGATGAAAAGGCAAAAGCGGCACTTGAGCTTGTGCACACTGATTTGGCTGGCCCTATTGAGCCAGAGGCAAAAGATGGGTTCAGATACACTCTAGCATTTACGGATGATTATTCAGGGGCAGTTTTTGTGTATTTCCTAAAAGCAAAGAGTGATACTGTAAAAGCTACTGAGAAGTTTATTGCTGAAGTTCACAGCCAAAGAGTTCCAGTCACTGCTCAGTAAGAATACCATAAGACATGAAACCATCAAAATGGGACCGCTGAGAGAAACTGGAGAACACTGTTTGAAATGGCAAGATGCATGCTACTTGAGAGCAATCTACCAAAAAACTTGTGGACATATGCTGTAATGACTGCTGCAGTAATTCGCAATAGGTGTTACAATAAGCGTGTAGGACAGACTCCACACTACATGTTTACTGGGAGAAAACCTGATCTCTCAAAGATGAAAGAATTTGGATCTGTTTGCTATGCATACAGACAGAACAAGAAAAAGTTGGACTCAAGATGTGAAAAGGGTATTTTTGTCGGGTATGATAAAAATAGCCCAGCATACCTGGTCTACTACCCAGACACTGGAAAAGTTCTTAAAAACAGATTAGTCAAGTTCGTTACAAAAAGTGTAGTCAAACGCCAAACTCGGACAGATTTGGAAATTAGTGATGATCTTCATGGGAAGAGGTTTGAATCCCCCATGCCAAAAGCCAAGATGGCAGATCAAAATTCCGAAGAGACACAAGATGTGCAAATCAAGACTTCAGAGAGTCACACAGACATGCTGAGACAAGAGAGCGAAAATAGTCAGAGTCCACGCTATCCAGACAGAGCGAGGAAAAAACCTCAGTACTTAAAAGACTGAGTGTAAAGTGAAGTGTGATGACCAGATACCACCTAGTGTTGACTACTGCTACAGAGTAATGTGTAATGCACCACAAACCTTCGAAGAAGCAATGACTTCACCAAAATCAGAGATTTGGGCTACTGCTATGAAGGAGGAGATGGATTCCCTTAGGGAAAATGATACATTCACATTGACCACACTGCCAGAGGGTAAAAATGCAGTGGGGGGCAGGTGGGTCTATGCGGTCAAAAACAATTCAGATGAGACTGAGACATACAAGGCAAGATATGTTGCAAAGGGGTATAGTCAAGTGGCAGGAATAGACTATAAGAAGACTTTTTCTCCAACTGCAAATATGACATCAGTACGCTGTTTGATGCAGCTAGTAGCTCAGTATGACTTAGAGTTACATCAGATGGATGTCAAAACAGCATATCTACATGCTCCTATTGACTGTGAAGTGTACATGGAGCAACAAGAAGGTTTTGAAGTCAGGTCAGATACAGGTGAGCAACTAGTCTGCAAACTGAACAAGTCACTATACGGCCTGAAACAGTCAGGAAGGAACTGGAACAAAATGTTGCATGATCACCTTAGTGAAAATGGTTTTACACAGAACCCAGCTGATCACTGTGTTTATAACAAACAAACTGCAACAGAAAGGATAATTTTGATAATTTGGGTCGATGATCTAATTATCGCTGCTAGTGATAGTGACTCACTCACAAGTGTAAAAGAAATGTTAAGTGGAAAATTTAAGATGAAAGATCTTGGGAGGCTTAAACATTTCCTAGGCATTGATTTTACACAAAGTGAAGGGAAAATAAAGATGAACCAAACAAGGTACATAATCAAGATACTGGAAAGATTTGGTATGTCAGACTGTAAAACAAGGTCAACACCATGTGAACAAAAACAAAACTTTGATGGTGATGGTGAACCTATTGATTCAAAAAGGTATCGTGAACTGATAGGCAGCTTGATATATGTGATGACGTGTACAAGACCGGATATCAGTTGGATCGTCAGCAAGCTGTCACAATACCTATCAGAACCAAAAGAGCAACACTGGATAACCGCTAAACGTGTTGAGGTACTTGAAGGGGACAATGAATCAGGAGTTGTGTTACAAAGAGGGGGTGGAAAAAAACTCAACCTTGTATCATATAGTGACGCTGATTGGGCAGCAGATCAAAGTGACAGACGAAGCATAACAGGGTATTGTTTTAGTTTAACTAAATGTGGACCTGTTGTTTCATGGAGGTCTAAGAAGCAGCCAACAGTAGCTTTATCTACATGTGAAGCAGAGTCCATGGCACTGCTACTACACAAGAAAGTTTGTACCTTGTACAGTTATTGGGCGAGATGGATAGTGAGTGCCAATATGCACCAGTAACAATCTTTGAAGATAACCAAGGTGCAATTGCTCTGTCAAAGAACCCAGTATGTCGTCAGAGATGTAAACATGTCGACATCAGATATCATTTCATTCAATCTGCACTCAGTGACGGTAAAATAAGTATTGAATATTGTCCAACGGCAGACATGGTTGCAGATGTTTTGACTAAACCTGTAACGAAGTTCAGAAATGAAAAATTCTTGGGTTATATGTTTGGAATATAAACCGACATTTGTGAGATGTATAACTGTAAGCTAAATGTGTTGATAAAGTTGGGTTGAATACGACTTGTACAGTATAAGAAAAAACCTGATCTCTCAAAGATGAAAGAATTTGGATCTGTTTGCTATGCATACAGACAGAACAAGAAAAAGTTGGACTCAAGATGTGAAAAGGGTATTTTTGTCGGGTATGATAAAAATAGCCCAGCATACCTGGTCTACTACCCAGACACTGGAAAAGTTCTTAAAAACAGATTAGTCAAGTTCGTTACAAAAAGTGTAGTCAAACGCCAAACTCGGACAGATTTGGAAATTAGTGATGATCTTCATGGGAAGAGGTTTGAATCCCCCATGCCAAAAGCCAAGATGGCAGATCAAAATTCCGAAGAGACACAAGATGTGCAAATCAAGACTTCAGAGAGTCACACAGACATGCTGAGACAAGAGAGCGAAAATAGTCAGAGTCCACGCTATCCAGACAGAGCGAGGAAAAAACCTCAGTACTTAAAAGACTGAGTGTAAAGTGAAGTGTGATGACCAGATACCACCTAGTGTTGACTACTGCTACAGAGTAATGTGTAATGCACCACAAACCTTCGAAGAAGCAATGACTTCACCAAAATCAGAGATTTGGGCTACTGCTATGAAGGAGGAGATGGATTCCCTTAGGGAAAATGATACATTCACATTGACCACACTGCCAGAGGGTAAAAATGCAGTGGGGGGCAGGTGGGTCTATGCGGTCAAAAACAATTCAGATGAGACTGAGACATACAAGGCAAGATATGTTGCAAAGGGGTATAGTCAAGTGGCAGGAATAGACTATAAGAAGACTTTTTCTCCAACTGCAAATATGACATCAGTACGCTGTTTGATGCAGCTAGTAGCTCAGTATGACTTAGAGTTACATCAGATGGATGTCAAAACAGCATATCTACATGCTCCTATTGACTGTGAAGTGTACATGGAGCAACAAGAAGGTTTTGAAGTCAGGTCAGATACAGGTGAGCAACTAGTCTGCAAACTGAACAAGTCACTATACGGCCTGAAACAGTCAGGAAGGAACTGGAACAAAATGTTGCATGATCACCTTAGTGAAAATGGTTTTACACAGAACCCAGCTGATCACTGTGTTTATAACAAACAAACTGCAACAGAAAGGATAATTTTGATAATTTGGGTCGATGATCTAATTATCGCTGCTAGTGATAGTGACTCACTCACAAGTGTAAAAGAAATGTTAAGTGGAAAATTTAAGATGAAAGATCTTGGGAGGCTTAAACATTTCCTAGGCATTGATTTTACACAAAGTGAAGGGAAAATAAAGATGAACCAAACAAGGTACATAATCAAGATACTGGAAAGATTTGGTATGTCAGACTGTAAAACAAGGTCAACACCATGTGAACAAAAACAAAACTTTGATGGTGATGGTGAACCTATTGATTCAAAAAGGTATCGTGAACTGATAGGCAGCTTGATATATGTGATGACGTGTACAAGACCGGATATCAGTTGGATCGTCAGCAAGCTGTCACAATACCTATCAGAACCAAAAGAGCAACACTGGATAACCGCTAAACGTGTTGAGGTACTTGAAGGGGACAATGAATCAGGAGTTGTGTTACAAAGAGGGGGTGGAAAAAACTCAACCTTGTATCATATAGTGACGCTGATTGGGCAGCAGATCAAAGTGACAGACGAAGCATAACAGGGTATTGTTTTAGTTTAACTAAATGTGGACCTGTTGTTTCATGGAGGTCTAAGAAGCAGCCAACAGTAGCTTTATCTACATGTGAAGCAGAGTCCATGGCACTGCTACTACACAAGAAAGTTTGTACCTTGTACAGTTATTGGGCGAGATGGATAGTGAGTGCCAATATGCACCAGTAACAATCTTTGAAGATAACCAAGGTGCAATTGCTCTGTCAAAGAACCCAGTATGTCGTCAGAGATGTAAACATGTCGACATCAGATATCATTTCATTCAATCTGCACTCAGTGACGGTAAAATAAGTATTGAATATTGTCCAACGGCAGACATGGTTGCAGATGTTTTGACTAAACCTGTAACGAAGTTCAGAAATGAAAAATTCTTGGGTTATATGTTTGGAATATAAACCGACATTTGTGAGATGTATAACTGTAAGCTAAATGTGTTGATAAAGTTGGGTTGAATACGACTTGTACAGTATAAGAGCAAGTGGGGGTGTTAACATATAGACTAATATGTTGTTAAATTGTGTTCTTACACTGGTACAGTCATGCCCTATGAGAGATGTACAACTGCGTTGACTGCGTCAAATAAAAGAGATGGCATTCCCCCGTTCTGGTTGATGCACCAAAGATGAACATGTGTGTTTATTCCTCCGTTAAGTAGCTAAACTGGTATTCCTGTCCTGAAGATGACAGCACCAACAACCTCAACAAAGAACAACCAAATATCCAGGTAGCCTACATAATTTCAGCTGCATTCCACCTACGTGAATGTTAAAACTAGTTTGACCAGTGTCTGTGTAACAGTATAAGACAAAATACTAAATATAGATTTCTAGTGTCGTGGTAGTGGACAATAATAATAATAATAATAATAATAATAATAATAATACAAAATAATTGCATTTAAACATACTGAACTAATATACATGATATTGGGAGTTAACAGACTTATCAGACCAGTGAAATTAGAAAATAATATTTATATGGACACATCTAAAGAAACATAACAAGGTTGTATTTCCTCATATTCTTGTCATTTAATAACATCAATATGATCCAATATGGAATCACTATATTTAATAAATGGTGACTGTTAAAGCTGTATGGGTCTGGCTCCTAGCTACATAGTAGAGATGTTGTCCCTGTATGAACCAGTTCGCAGCCTTAGATCCTTGGCCAGGGCCCTTTAGCCGTTCCAAAGTCGAGGCTTAAATCTGAGGGTGACTGTGATTTTGCCATCAGGAATTTGCAACGACCTGCCCGAGGAGATAAGGCTTTTTTATCGCAGGATCAGTGGACTCTTTTAAATGACTTCTGGAAACTCCTTTTATAGACTTGTTTGTATGTGATGTCTCTTTTTACTCTCCTTTTATTCCCTTTTTATTGTTTCATTTTATTGTTACTTTTGATCTGTATCTGTATCTCTTGAACTCTGAACTGGACTGAATTAAAAGACACTGACAAAGTTTAAAACAAAAAAGCAGATAGAAAGGGGGAATATATAACGTTTCATTGTAAATTTTTTGGGTAAGTACTGATCTGTATCTGTTATTGCTATTGAGCTCTATTCTATACTGTGTATGCTTTTTTGTTTTTTGTTTTGTGCTTTTTGGCCCCACTGTTTAGCTGTCTTTTATTTTACTAACCTCTTTTGCCTGCTGTCAGAGTTAGCTTATACTTCATATAATACCTTCTAACAGCTGCATTCTCAGTAATTGACAATCTGCAAGAAACAGGTTGCTTTTAAATCACTTAATAGTAGGAAACCTGAAGAACTCAAGTGGGCGTGGCCTTCAGAGTCCAGGTGTATAAATATGCAGGAGCAGTCGTTCTCTTGTGAAAGAAGAAGTCAGACTCTCACCAGATAACTCTGCCCTCTGGTCTCCTGGTTTGGATCTTAAATGACTGAAGACACACAAGGTAATGTGTGAATGTGTTGATGTTGGTGTTGTCATGATATGAATCCTGTTGTACAGATTTAGTGTGTGAGGGTTGGTGGATTAGACCAGAAGTTAACAGATAATAATGTGGTCGGTTCTCTCAGTAAAGAGACAATTCAAAAACAACAGTTTAACACACATTTGATTGATTGAAGACAGATCATCCTGAAACCTGATCCACATAAAAAGCTGCTCTATGAGACTTTAAACAGCAGCTGGAACATTTAGTAAAGAGTAGTTTCAATATGACAGCATGAGGTTGGTTGAGTGTTTACTGTTTCTATATTGTCTGTTGTATAGGCTGTTGTTTATAAGGAATACCACACTTTATGAGTTAATACTTGACTCAGATAGTTCACGATCTTTTCAGTTCAATTTTCCTTTCTTTAAACATGACGGACTAATGCATGGCCCCGGTGATAAGTGGTGTAGATCACTTACCTTTCCCCTCCCCATCCCCCACGGGAGTTTGTGAGTAATAAAATATAAAAAATAATAATCTCACTGGATCAGCAACAAAGATAATACTAGAGCTTCACAGGGTGCTGAAATATTTGATGTTGCCTGAATGACAAAACAATGAAGTGGTCTTTATTTAGATCAAGTGCAGTGGAACACTTATTATTTAATCCTCATATTTATCCAGTTATTTATCAAGAAGTTTCAGGTAAAGACCCTGTCCTTCTCAAACTGAGACATCCAATCAACAGCTGAAATAGACTATAGAGGTACTGGACTTTACATTTAGACATAAAGAAAAGTTTCTATTAACTTTAGATCAGTAGAGTCCAGAGTTTCCCATCATGCACCATGTGGAGAGAAACTGTTGTTAAACTGCTGCAGCCGTGTTCAGTTCCTGTTTCTGACACTTTTACAGAAGATAGAAGTGATTTGTTGCTTCACTTGTGACTGTGACTTCAGAAGTAAGTTGCTGCTCTGCGTGTTAGTGAGGAGGCGGAGTCTCGGTTGGTGGCGCCCCAAATGTCCTCAAGTCCCACAAACACCTCTGCTCGGTGTTCTACTCTGTGTTTCCTGTCATCTCTTAAATACAAACACATGCTGCACAGTTGGTGGTTTGTGGTTTTTGCTCATGACATTATTGTAGCTTCATGTTAGAGAAAAGAGATCAGACTCACAAACAGGACCTCTGTCCTCTGGTCTCCTGGTTTGGATCTTAAATGACTGAAGACACACAAGGTAATGTGTGAATGTGTTGATGTTGGTGTTGTCATGATATGAATCCTGTTGTACAGATTTAGTGTGTGAGGGTTGGTGGATTAGACAAGAAGTTAACAGATAATAATGTGGTCGGTTCTCTCAGTAAAGAGACAGTTCAACAACAACAGTTTAACACACATTTGATTGATTGAAGACAGATCATCCTGAAACCTGATCCACATAAAAAGCTGCTCTATGAGACTTTAAACAGCAGCTGGAACATTTAGTAAAGAGAAGTTTTTAATATGACAAAGTTTGATGTTATTCAGGCCTGGGTTCAAGTTGTCCATGTGAAGGGGATCAAATGTGAATAATGCAGAAATGTTTCAGTGAAACACAGTCTATACGTGGATCAGATAATAACTGATGTATTTAAGACGCTGATTGTACTTCTTCAAAACTAACTAGACTATATGCCTCACTTCCTATTTTTATTGCCTGTTAGGAAACTTTGCATTAAAAAAACATGATGATTAGCCATACTTTGTAAGTCGAAATTGAAAGTAATCTACGCTGGTGAGAATCTCTGTCGGTGTCTGACACCATTTGGACTGTGTTGATCGACAGACATCCACACAATATTTAAACTGTCAGAACTAAACATCTGCACGGTTTATATACAGCAGCAAACTGATCTGATGTCTGCCTGACATGAGAATGATCTAGAGCCTAATATGAGGGTTGACAATAAACGTTATGATGATCAGATTTACATAATTTTAATAGGCCGCATTGTCATTCAGATTAACAGAATGAATACATCAGTCATTGGAGAACGAGTACAAGCCAAGTATAGTTTTGTCTGTTAACAAAGAAGTGAGTTGCGGCTGTTGGAAACTGTTTTAACTACAGCTTTTAGCTGACTCTTCACCTCTGTCTCCTCTCACAGGGAGAAGATGATCTGCAGCATCCTGCTGCTCATCATCCTGACCTCCTGTGTCTCTGGTTAGTTTACAGCTTCACTTTATTATCCACTAACACTAAACAAAGAATCACTAAAGTGTCCACAGAAACATGTGGAGATGGAGTTTAAAGTTGTCAGTGTGTCTGCTCCTCACTTTCCCTCTCTGTCTCCTCAACAGGAACATTTGTAGTGAATGTGACCCAGACCTCCTATCAGGCAGAGGAGAACCACGACATCACACTGGAGTGGACCTTCACAACCAACCCTCACAGTTCCTCCAACTCTCTTACTATCCACTGTAAACTGATAACTGTCCTCAAAGTATCAGTCCTGTTTGATCTCCATGAAGGAGTTGAGGTCCCAGAGTCTCAGGATGAACAGTTTGCAGGACGAGTCCAGTGGGACAAAGACGTCCTCAGAGAAGGACGACTCAGACTTCATGTGTCCAGACTCAGGACTGAAGACTCGGGACTGTATGTGTGTGACGTGATCTTAAATTATTGGAGTAGCTCTGGTAAATGTCGGCTCAATGTCACTGGTAAGTTGATTCACAAGGACTTTCTTAACGGGTTCAATTCAGTAGAATTAGTCAAATGTTCCCCTTCACATGAATGAAACAGATGTGTTTGGTCTCTTTACAGCAGCGAGGGATCGGCCTGAACCTGAGACACCAAACACAACAAGTCCACCAAACACAACAAGTCCACAACAACAGGAGAGTCAGTGGAAGAGTTACCTCTTATATTTACTGTTGGAACTGTTTAGAATATCATTCGGTCCACTGTTGGTTTTTCTCCTGTATGTTTTGTTTTATTCTTACTTGTCATTAAAAAAAAAGAGAAATCAACATCCCTACTTAAAGAAAAGATACAGGTCAGCAGGGACATCAGTGGCTACAGTTTAATCAACAACTTGAATGAGATAAAACTGTTAGAATCCAATTTTATACCACAGGAAATCCTAGTTCCCCATTTGCTTGCATGTTACAATTTGATTAATCTGAAACACATCTTTCCTTTATATTCTTTAGTCAGTGACCGTGATTCATATTACACAACTGATAGACAATAATAATAATGGAGGAAAAGATCATCATCATCATCTTCTTCCGCTTATCCGGTAACGGGTCGCGGGGGCTTTAACTTTAACACACAGAGCTTTAACCTTTTCTTCTGTAATGGTCACTTTAATGTACTGGTTCTGTTGTATTATGGTCTGTTACTACCTGTCTCTCTGTCATTGTAAAGCTGTGAGGAGTTAACTCTGGTGATGATGATGAAGAGAAAGATCTAAATGATGAAGAACTAAATGTTTGTTTCATCTGATGTATGATCTGATTCATTCATTTTTTACACACTGAAATGTTTCTCATGTATTTCAATTCATCACTAACAAATGAAGACGTTCAACTGAAGGAATCTTTTGACTAAATAACTAAATAAAGTTATTTAAATGTTATTAATTTAAATGTTCTTTGCTGACTGATATCTGAAAATGTTGCAGCTCTAACTGATCATATTGAACTTCTGATGATTTGTTGAATTGGAACCACGAATGGGAGAAAGTAAACGGGTCACTTTTAAAATCTACTTTTCCTTTTCTTATAGACTCACATTCACTGACTGAATCAACTTATTTAAACATTCAGAGTGTGTATATATATATATATATATATATATATATGAAAACAGCCACACAATACATTTACAGTAAAAAAAAAGCAAGGGATAGTTTGCATTATAGAAAACAATATTCATTTTTTGTGGTTAACAACAAAGTCAGAAATGCTTTACAGAGTCAGAAGTGTTTAGCAGAAGACTAAGAAGATTGTCCACCTGTCCACCAGGTGTCCTCAGACTCTCCTCATCCTGATCACCTGGGTCTCATTTCCCAATCACCCTGTCAGCACATATACCAGACCTGGTCCTGGTTGGTCCATGTGGTGTCGGGCCTTTGCTCTGCAGCCTTCTGAATGTGAGTTTAGTCAAGTTGTTTATTGATAAACTGAGTTATTATGATTGTAAATCCCAGTAGCTCATTATGTAACAGGCTACCAGTGAAGTGTTCTATCTCTGAGCAACATACCCAGTGGGTATATAATGAGGCCGTCTGTCTCTGCCTGCAGGAACACAAATGATAGCAGCAGCCCCATGTTGGCCCACTACAGCAGCTCTGATGGAGAGACGTCCACCTTGTTAAGGAAACACTCAGCAGCAGCACAACTCATCACATATGTGAAGAAGGTTCAGGACACTTTGATGAATTACACAGAAGAGTTTAATGAACCAGGCAGTACAGTTTAACCACCATGTGTTATTGTGCAGTGTCGTCCTAACTCTCTGAAGTTCCTGTCCTCCTGAAGGAGGATTTAAACTCATGCTGGAGGTGTTACGTTTAGCTGAACCTTTAAGGTAAACTAAAATGATGCTGGCGTCTAAAACACAGATGCTAAAGACTAGTTCAGTCTTTCAGTCTCAGTTCAGTTATTGCTACCAGCCATTACAAACAGGTATTTAATGGTTGTAATTTAAAAAAAAAAAAATCCATATAGTTCATCCCCAGCTGTATAGGCATGTTTAAGAAATAAAGGGCAACTTTTTCCACTAAGCAGTGTTGTAATGTAACAACGTACAAATACTTTGTTACTGTACTTACTCTAAAAATTAAGTACATTTCAGATACTTTAAGACTTTTAATCAAGGACTATTCTAAAAGGAGACTTTAACTTGTACCAAAGTCATTTTCTTGTAAGATACTTTATACAAGATGCCACTAAGGCCAACAGTGGAGTTGTGTCTGGACTGAATTCAGCAGCCAGGCCTGTCAGAGAAGGAGAGGAGCTGTCTGTCAGCAGAGGTCCCTGTGAGAGGAGACAGAGGACAGGAGTCCTATTATCAGAGAGAACATCTGCAGTCTGTCTTCATTCAGTCATTACAACAGCTGATCCTGTCCTCCATCCTCATTATTAGTAGGGCTGGGGTTAACACATTGATTTTCTGATTCAAATCAATCTTTTATGAATGATCCGATATCGATTCATAAAATCCAGAGACGGATCTTTTAAGAGGCTCCTTTTGAAACCTAGACTGAAGATATTTGTATCTAATGAAACTAGAAGACTTAAGGAATCCATGTCAGGCTAAATAATGTTCAAAAGTTAGGCAAAAAAATGGTTTTAGGTGGTTTAATAACTAAACACCTCTTATGTTTGGCATACGTTTTTATATTCAGAATAAGCTGCACATAAAAAGTAAAAACAGGAAAGTAAAGTAGATTTCCCTCTGAGACAGGAAGTCAAGTAAATACCTCAAAATTATACTTTCACACTTTGTCCTGAAAACAACAACTATTGGCCGAGAGAATAAATACAGGATTAAAACACGTTGTCCTGTTATTTATTATCTACTGGAAGATCATAAGAAGTTTTAAGATCAATTACTGGAGGAAGTTTTTCAAGTGAAATAAAATGTTTCAATGAATCGATGTTCTAATCTGCGTCGATAACTTCAGAGTTGGTGTTATCATGTTAAGAGGGGGGGCATATCATAGTGGGGGGTCTGGCTGTCCTCCCCCAGCGTTATTTTGAGCGTCAAAGACTTAATATCCTGCATTCAGATACACTTTTATGCACCAATTTACGGTGGAAATACCTTTATTTAGTCTATATGAAGAAGAAAAACACAAATAACAATTCAAAATATATCAAAAATATAATGTAAAGTATGTTGTTTCGTGTCATTGGTCATGTTTAAGTGGGTATATGGACATCCTGGAGCTTTCTTAGTGGGTATACTGCATACAGTGCGCAACAAAGAAGTGCAGCTCCAACAGTTTGTTGCATTCAGTAGCGGAGTGGCAATCGGGAGAGTCGGGACTTTTCCCGGTGGGCCGGTAGTTTCGAGGCCGTGAGGGCCGGTCTGATGATAGTTAAACATCGCAAGTTCTCAACAACACCATCCGGCGGCCTGGTGTGCGGCCGCTGCCCGCTGGTCAAACTGAGCAGCCTCCCTCTGCTCAACCCGTCCGGCGGGCCGCAGCAGCCTCTTATTTCAACACTAACACAGTTACAGGCGCCATACCGCGCCGGAGCTCCGGAGCTCGAGCAGCCACCAAGCTGATCGCGGTTACTGTCAGTTCAACTTCTCATCTCCAGTCCTATCTGTGTTTGTGAGAAGTGGCGCTGTCCTGAGTTGGAAGATAGGCTACTTGTTTTTTTTTTAAAGGGCGTGCGCCGGTGAGCACCCACGGAGGGAAACATAAATCCGCGCCTATGAAGTGCAGGTCCCAACCATGGCTAGGATTTTCAGAAATATAGGAGGGGGGGGGGGATCAGTGGATCAGTGAGCGTCTAATGATGAAAAGCCAAAGAGTGAAAAGGGAAAGGTGGCGCTGAGAAAGTCAGACTCAAAAGGAAACAAGGGATCGTGTTGCTGTGCTGTGTGTTGTTCATTCATTCACCGGACCATCCATTTTGTTCTTTATTGAACTATTTTTATGTAGCCTATGATTTTTTATTTTATTGTCAGACTTGTTCTGATTTCCAGTAGTCTATAGTTGATTAAGGACAGAACAAAGTGTTCTCTGTGTTTCAGCTTCTTCTAGATATTAGTTCGGATGATATCAGGAGAAAAGGCGGAAGTGAGATTTTATAAAGTGCGCAACACATAAACGCAGCTTCACCAGTCTGACTTGTTTCCTTTTTAATCTTCAGAGTTTTCAATAACAAACATATTCAGAGTTCTACCAGCAGCAGATGAATCAGGGTCATAAATACATCAGTTATTATTATCTGGATCAACTCTCACTGCTAAAGGGTTAAACTGTCTCGAGACAACACTGAAACACATTATTCCCATTTATTCACCTGGACAATATACTTCATATAACTACTAACTATTAATAACTAGTATTGATATTTATAATGTAATAATGTTGCAATAACAGAACAAATCTGTCTTTTCTATCAGAATCCAATAGGTCATCGAGTATAATTAATAAACTTTGAACGTCGTTTGAACAAATCAATCAGTTTGTTCCTGCAGCTTCTGTTTGGATTATCTGAAAGAGTTTAGAAAGCAGAGATTATCAAATGAAGACGAGGACAGATATCAGCTGTTTAACACCTCCCCCTGAGTCTCTTCTGTCCCTCACACAGCAGCAGCAGCATATCAACATATACACACAGCTGGAAGGTCGAGACTAAAGCTGACTTTCTTCTTTTAGGGAACGGCACATGTTCACACAGATAATAACTCCTAAAAACAGCACGATCATTAAAATCATAAGATCACAGTAATCCCGATCGGTTAGAGTGCTACACCAATTCCTTAAAAACAACTTCAAGTCCAGGTTCGATAACTAAAATCCCCCAAAGTTGATAAAAACGGGATAGACGTCCAATCATCGCGGAGCCTCTGACCGGTAGACAGCAGCTGGACTCCAGCAGCAGCAGCAGCAGTGGTGGTGAGACTGGAGGAGGACTGTTTCTCAACCAGATCATACGGTCCTAACTTCCTGCTCATAGATTTCTTACTGACGGTAGATGAGGCGATAGTCTATGTGCAAAAAAACCTGGAACCAAATCAGTCACTCGCTACCGAGCTCCACCCACCCAACTCTAGTGCACGACGCGCCCCTCTCCTTCTTCGGTGGTCCAGCTCCGCCTTCGCATAGATTTCTTACTGACGGTAGATGAGGCGATAGTCTATGTGCAAAAAAAACTGGAACCAAATCAGTCACTCGCTACCGAGCTCCACCCACCCAACTCTAGTGCACGACCCGCCCCTCTCCTTCTTCGGTGGATCGCAGTATAAATATGCCCGATTTTAGAAGCCTTTGCACAGTGCAACTTAACGATCATTCTTACATGTAGCCTGCTGTACTTGTAGCCTACATACTATAGGTCTACAGCTCCACTTCATATGACGCATTGTTCTGGAGAGATGCTGATTGACAACATGAGGTTTGTGTTACTGCTGTGATATTTTATGTGTTTTTATCTAACATGAGACTGTACCTCATCAACTGCTTCTGATTCAGAGATTATGAACTCTGAGCTCATGTGTTTGTGACTCTTCACCTCTGTCTCCTCTCACAGGGAGAAGATGATCTGCAGCATCCTGCTGCTCATCATCCTGACCTCCTGTGTCTCTGGTTAGTTTACAGCTTCACTTTATTATCCACTAACACTAAACAAAGAATCACTAAAGTGTCCACAGAAACATGTGGAGATGGAGTTTAAAGTTGTCAATGTGTCTGCTCCTCACTTTCCCTCTCTGTCTCCTCAACAGGAACATTTGTAGTGAATGTGACCCAGACCTCCTATCAGGCAGAGGAGAACCACGACATCACACTGGAGTGGACCTTCACAACCAACCCTCACAGTTCCTCCAACTCTCTTTCTATCCACTGTAAACTGTATACTGTCCTCAGACCCTCAGTCCTGTTTCATCTCCATGAAGGAGTTGAGGTCCCAGAGTCTCAGGATGAACAGTTTGCAGGACGAGTCCAGTGGGACAAAGACGTCCTCAGAGAAGGACGACTCAGTGTCCAGACTCAGGACTGAAGACTCGGGGCAGTATGTGTGTAAAGTGCACACAAGTTATGGGAGTAGCTCTGGTAAATATCGGCTCAATGTCACTGGTAAGTTGATTCACAAGAACTTCCATAACAGGTTCAATTCAGCAACTTTTTGTTTTGGATAAATAAAAACCTGAGAATTTAAAAGTGAAAAAATCCACGATCCTTACACTTCCTTCTCTTATAGTGAAATGGTTTCCTTCACATGAATGAAACAGATGTGTTTGGTCTCTTTACAGCAGCGAGGGATCGGCCTGAACCTGAGACACCAAACACAACAAGTCCACCACAAAAGGAGAGTCGGGGAAGGATCGGACTTTACTGTGGACTGACAGCAGCTCTGCTGACTGGTTGTTTCTGTTTTTTCAGACTCTTTCTGTCTAGAAATCAAGATTTCTACTCAGAGAAAAGTTACAGTTCTGCAGGTGGATCAGTGGAAACAGTTTAATCAACAACTATAATGAGACAAAACTGGTAGAATCCAGTTCCATACCACAGAGCCCCCCATTGTCTGTCAGGTTACAACTTTGATTCTTCACACACACATCAGCAAAATCAACACAAACCAACTGAAAAGTGGATTGAAACACATCTTTCCTTTATATTCCTCAGTAAGTGACTGAGTGACCATTGTTTCCTCCATCATTTGTGTCTGTAACTTGTTAGACAGATCTGAATATTGAAATACTCGCCTCGTATTCCACACAGGATACAGCTCATATGTGCAATTTTTCAAACCTTTTTCATTTAAACTTCTACCAGACCTTATATATACAGCTTTTACTTTAACACATAGAGCTTTAAGCTTTTCTTTTTGTAATGTGCACTTTAAACTGAAATGTACTGCTTCTGTTTTATTATGGTCTGTTACCTTCTGTCTCTCTGTCATTGTGAAGCTGTGAGGAGGAGTTAACTCTGGTGATGATGATGAACAGCAGCAGAAGAAGAAATGCTCCATGTCTGCCTGCAGCTTTTTATTGACCTTTATCAGCTGAGACTCTGGTTAAGAGTCTTGTCTTGTGTAACTGAAACTGTAACTTCACCTGCCAAAGACAACGAGAGTTAACTTCTCCACTGCCATCATCCAGTCCATCTTCACCTCCTCCATCAGCGTCTGGTACGCTGCTGCCACCTCCAAGGACAAGGTCCCCCCCCCCTAGATGTTACACGTTACATTACCGTACATCCTGGACTATAACCTGTCCATTGCATAAACTATCTCTCCTGAACTATTGCATATTCCCTCAACATCTGTTCACATCCTGCACTAAACCATTCAGCCTTCTTTTCTTATTGTTAACTGTAATATTGTTTGGTTGTTATTGTTTATTTTACATGTATTGGTCATTTATTTATATTTATATATGCACCGTCCCCCAAGACAATTATCTTATGTTACTTACCTCGCAATAAATCCTTTCCTGATTCTGAACTTAGTCTTTCTGTTTTTAATCATGTCCATTTCTTCTGTTATATTTCTATGTTATTCTTTCAGTCTCATCACTTGTAAATATGAAATATGTTGGGTAGGGTACAGGCTGTTAGAATTGATTCAGTTGTGTAGCTGATCAGGAACTACAAAGTAGTACAAAAGTATTTAAGTATTTAGTTATTTTTGTTTCCATTTGCAATATATTCACTACATTTTCAACATTTTCATCATTTAATTTCTTTATTAAAACAATGAAATCTAAATAAAGGTCCACTTTGTAATTTAAGGGTTTTAACCATAGACCGTATATCAAACTACCAAAACCAAAAAAATGTCCTTAGCACATCCTACTTCCGTGTTTCTAATTAGTTTCATTAAGCCGTGCCAGAGTATCTTTGTCTCTACTGAACATACAAAGAAGATCTCTCCCTGTGCTGTGTTTCCTCTCTGGTCCTTGGCTCAAAAGATTGTGCACATCTCTGGAAGGCGTCAGTGTTAGCTTTAACATTGAGCTGTAGCTGCTGTGTGTTTTACCCTTGTCTTATAGCATGCACTGGTTCCCAACCTCCCCCCCACAGCCCTGTCAGCTGGGGCTTAGCACAACATTGCATTCTCTATGGGCCCCTCCCAGAGTTTCTGCAGGTTTCACCAAGTCCAATCTAAGACTTTATAATTTTTTAAGACCATTTTGAATGACATTTAAGACCTTTTATCACAATATCAACTGAGCCTTAAATTCAGTTTTTTCAAGCCAAGTATCGCTAAACTTGCACATCCCCAAAGCTAAACAATAAAATCAGTTTTACATCTGTGGAACAATCCAGAAGAGAGAAGTAAGTTGCTGCTCTGCGTGTTCTTGAGGAGGTGGAGTCTCGGTGACGCCCTGAAGGTGCTCAAGTCCTTTATAAACACCACTGCTCGATGTTCTACTCTGTGTTTCCTGTCATCTCTTCATACAAACACATGCTGCACAGTTGGGTGGTTTGTGGTTTAGCTCATGACTTTCTACTAGCTTGGTGTTAGAGGAAAGGGATCAGACTCACTAACTGGACCTCTGTCCTCTGGTCTCCTGGTTTGGATCTTAAATGACTGAAGAGACACACAAGGTAATGTGTGAATGTGTTGATGTTGGTGTTTAGTTTGATTCATAAAATGTTTTAAAGAAAAGGACTCTAACAGTGTTTCTGCCTTCTTCTCAGGATGTGTCTGTTTTAAAACCTCCCCCGGTAATTACAGCACTTTATGAGCTGTACTACCTGCTTATAGGCTTTATATATAGGAAGTCTCATTACCCTTTTTCACAATCAAATGTTATTTATTGGCCTAATATATTTCATTTTCAATTAGTGTTAAAATGATGTTTTGTGTAAAAGAGAGTTGGTTAATTAGAAGTGATTATTCTGTAACCCTTATGTTAATTTGATGTTATTATGTATTATATTCAACATTTTAGTTAACATAACTGAAAGAGAAAATAAGTGAAGAGAAACTGAACAGGGTGGAAGGTGCTGAGAGTTGATGTTATTAGCCTATGTATTAATCCTGTGGCCTTTATGTTTTTTATGAAGTCAATAATTTGGACTGTTCTCTATGGAAGAGAAATAAAAAAGAAGACAAAACAACTGTTTATGAGTTCCTGTTTTTTGTGGTGAAGCACGTGTTTCTTAGTCTGGCTATCACCAGACCAAGCTCAATCTTTTAAGATTGAACTACAGGATGAAATCAAATTGTTTACCCAGTCTACGTGTTTCTAGTTCGGCCACAGCTCAGAGGTGAAGAAGTGTTTTTCTGTCTAGTTGATAGACTTTATTTTAGTATGAAATGTGATGCCCTTTCCTAAAGTGGCACAAAATGTTTAAACATGTAAAATATTTTCTAGATTTAGATTTTTTTGTAGGTTACAGTTGGAACACATTTCTGCACGTTCTGTTGTTCTGGGTCAAATTCGACCTGCATTTCGGAAAAAATTATTTTAGTTTCACCAGAGAAGTCAAATAGAAGGGTTATTATGGGTTATGGGAATTCTTGAAATTGTGAAAGTGTACACTGACATGTCTTTCTAGAATTCTTTCTTTTTTTGTGGCCATGATGATAACCGAGCAGCACATTTGACAGTTAAAAAATCAACCTGTCAGCTCAGCTCTTACTACTTATCAGCCAACAGATTCACTGATATTGATTTATCTGCAATAAACTGATGTTAGTCGTGTGCTAAAAGCAGGATGATGAACAGGATCAGCTGAGTAAACAGACTGTATATGTTCTCTCTCTGACCTGTAATAAGTGAACTCTGAGCTCATGTGTTTGTGACTCTTCACCTCTGTCTCCTCTCACAGGGAGAAGATGATCTGCAGCATCCTGCTGCTCATCATCCTGACCTCCTGTGTCTCTGGTTAGTTTACAGCTTCACTTTATTATCCACTAACACTAAACAAAGAATCACTAAAGTGTCCACAGAAACATGTGGAGATGGAGTTTAAAGTTGTCAGTGTGTCTGCTCCTCACTTTCCCTCTCTGTCTCCTCAACAGGAACATTTGTAGTGAATGTGACCCAGACCTCCTATCAGGCAGAGGAGAACCACGACATCACACTGGAGTGGACCTTCACAACCAACCCTCACAGTTCCTCCAACTCTCTTTCTATCTTCTGTGAACTGTTAAATAATCTCAGACCATCAGTCCTGTTTTATCTCCATGAAGGAGTTGAGGTCCCAGAGTCTCAGGATGAACAGTTTGCAGGACGAGTCCAGTGGGACAAAGACGTCCTCAGAGAAGGACAACTCAGACTTCATGTGTCCAGACTCAGGACTGAAGACTCGGGGCAGTATGTGTGTAAAGTGTTCACAAGTAATGAGAGTAGCTCTGGTAAATGTTGGCTCCATGTCACTGGTAAGTTGATGCAGAACTTTCTTTCAGTTTCAATTCAGCAGCTTTTTAGATATATAACAAGAAAACTTTGAACTTCCACGATCCTTACACTTCTTTGTCTTATAGGAAAATGTTCCCCTTCACATGAATGAAAGGCACATTCTGCACTAATACAACGGCTCGACGTTTAAGCACAGCACATAATACAACAGCTCCACATAAACATGGAAAGAGCACTGCTCAGCCTCTGGGTAGTACATGCATTGAGTGCCAATAACATAGTTTTGAAAATCGCATATTTTATCACATGATTAAAATTCTATTATTTTGCATTTCAGAACAGTTTTTAAGTACATATTAACAATCGAAAGCAATTTTTACCAGTGTATCTTGATTGGGAATCAAATAAATGCAAAGTTACTTTATGAACTTGATTTTAAGATTTGTAATTATTGATTTACTGTAAACAAAAGAAAAAAGTGTGAATCTGTCATTATTGCACTATTCCTCCAAGTACCTAACTAAAAAACTAAAAATCCCTATCCTTACTAGAGTCAATATAGTGTTTAGTAACTCCTAAATAATGTTGATTACTCACTGACGTCTAGTGATCACCGGTTAATGAGACAGAGTTTGCAGCACTTTGCAGCTGTTCCAGTGTGGCTACTTTCTCCGTGTGGTACAGGCTGTGTATCCGTGAAAACTACTGTCTCCCTCGACAGCAACGAGACAGGTCAACCGTAGTACGTCTTTAAGACCCGAGTCCTCTACGATGCTGACAGGTCTGCAGTTAGTTGCCACCCGTTTCGCAAGAGCTGTAGTAATTTTTTGTAAATATTTTAATTCGGCTTTACACAATGTGCATATGGCTTTCGACTTGTCTACGAGCTGTCCGGGAGTTTTGGAAAATAAAAAGCGCCATTCAGGATTTCATTGCTGCTGTCTCTCTCCATCATGCCTGCAGCCTGCAGCAGCAGGATGTGTTACGAGGAAGTGGCAGCTTGATGAAAGCTAAGCCGAGTGAAGTGTAAAATAAATTAATAAATGCCGGCATGCGATTAATGCGATTAAAAAAAATGTATCGCATCGCGTCGGCCCTTAACCGCATCGCGATTAAGGCGTTAACGCTGACAGCCCTAAAATAAACCAAAGACAGATTGTTGTTATTATCAGTAGTGGCCCATAGAGGGCAGCCCTTCTGGCATTGGCCCAAATTCCAGATGGCCAGTCCGTCACTGTGGTTCAATGTCACTGGTAAATTAATTCAGGAGAATTTTGAAAAATGAAAGATACAGATTATTTAGTCATTCTTTTCACTAAAAACTGTTTTTTTCCCTGTCAATCTGGCCGTAGGCGTAATTTACAGGGGGGATGGGGGGTTACAACCCCCCAATAATTAAAACTGGCCAGTGCACCCCCCCCCCAAATAAATCTATTTTAATTTTCTTTACATAACTAAAGACATTTGCACCATAACTGTACTAAAAAATGTACTAAAATGCAGAAAATTAAGTGTTTTGGTTGACGCTCCAAATTTACAACTCCTATACATACATTTGGTTTGTTTACATAGTAGTCATTAGCCGCTAGCTAACGAGTCACTCCAATGAATTTATAATTAAACCTGGATAAATGCACTTTACCCAGGCCTTTTTGAGAATATGCATACATTACTAAGATAGCCAGTCTTGACTGAAGAGAGAGAGAGAGACAATTTACTCATTTAACTTCAAAAGGTGTCTGCAGAACTGAGGATACAACTTTTATTGAAAAGGTTGAATAACATGTTGACGTGTATAATAATTTATAGTCTGAACTGAGGAGGATGCTGAGCATCATTACATAGGCAGTACATAGACTATACAGCTTTCTTAAAAAGAA
This sequence comes from Sander lucioperca, assembly GCF_008315115.2. Taxonomy (NCBI): domain Eukaryota; kingdom Metazoa; phylum Chordata; class Actinopteri; order Perciformes; family Percidae; genus Sander; species Sander lucioperca. The sequence goes on from NC_050189.1 coordinate 11,140,026, forward strand.
TGAAGGAATGAATGAATGAATGAAGAAATTATAGAAGGTTTAATGTAATATTGGTAATACAGATCTTCAAAGAGCTATGGTAGTCATTTTGGGTTAAATCAAGGTGGTGTTGTGCCACATTTGGCCACAAGATGTCCTCACACTCTCATTTACCCAGTCACTGACATAGTGTGTGATCTCTCTGCCTTTGGTTGTGGCTCCTTTCCTCAAAGTCTGTGTTTTGACCCCTGCAGGTCAGACTCCATCCATTTCCCTCTATGACAGTCACCGTGCTGTATCAAGATAACTCTACAGGGGACCAGTGTGGTGTGATCCAGATCTCACTAAGACAGGAAGGACTGAATGTCTTTCACTGATCTGAGGCTCAACAACACAGGCACCTAAACATTTATCCCCGGTGTTAACGAAGATAGTCTCAGCAAGAGATGTGATCTCAATGTTACAGGTAAGATGACATCATACATAGAACCACTTACATATCATGCTAAGAAATAAACAGTAGCTCATTCATCATCAACCATTCACTGTAGGCTAATTTCATGTTGCATGATGTGTGTAATGAAACTGTTGTTGAGGTTTTGAGCTGCATAAGATGCTCCTGTCAGATATCTGGTGTCTGATTCAGCATCCTGCTGTGGTCAAAATGTCACATGTCTCTTAATAATCTGTATATTTGATCACAAGCAGTTGGGATTAAACAAAAGAGCTTAAAATATATAAACCAGACTGCAGGTGTAGCATGATTTGGGGTGGTGTGTGTGTGTGTGTGTGTGTGTGTGTGTGTGTGTGTGTTTGTGTGCATGTGTGTGTCTGTGTGTGCGTGGACTTTAATTTCCTTTTATGAAGTAGCATTTTTTTTTTAGTACTTTATTATTTCCCCGAGCACGGTTCTGTCTGTTGTTCTGCATGATAGTAATCCCAATGGCTCCAAAGGATAAATCTTTGTCAAGTACCTCCTGTGTGTGTTCAGTCAGAGCAGTGATAAGGCGTCCTGTAGATAATGTCTCAGTTATACACACTGGAGATCATTCATGTGCAAACAAACCAACATCATATTTTACCAGATGGGAGTGAGAATGTGTTGGCTGGAGACCCAACAGGGACCGCTGCAGGACATGAAGAGACATGATGGTCCCACTCGAGTTTCAGCACATTCAGGTATATTACTGTTTTCTTTTTCTTTTCTTTTTTTACATAGGCCTACTTACTGCTGCATAGAGTAAGTATCTGCCTCTCCGTCCCTCTCTCAGACACCCCCCCACTTCCCAACAGCTATTTGCCTCTCTGGCTGCCAGCCAGGTATCAGATTACAGTTCCTCCCTCTGTATGACAGTATCATACCAACCCGTTGATGATGATGTGTTACAGCGTGTGTGTCTGCTACTGGCAGGACTGGGAGCTTTAACCAAACACTACGAGAGAGAATCTGAGTCTGAATCCATTATTACTGTCTGGGACCTTTCAGGATTCTTACTGGGAATACTGGGACTTCATTAAAACGGTTTTTAGAAGTTTTTGCTTCTCTCACTTCCCATACTACAAACAAACAAAGCAAACTTTTTGCAAGTATTCTAGTCGATTCTAACAGCAAGATGAATATGCTACTACTGAGCTGTTTTTAAAAGTCGATTGGATGAGTTTTCAGGTGAGTGTGATCTTCTTAGTGAATATTTGCTACATGTATAAAAGGTAAAGCTGCGTGTTTAGACCTCCATCACTCCTCTACTCTGCTGCTGCTGCACGTAGCATGGCTGCAGGCTACATGTTGAGAACTAGTTTTATAAACTGGTTTGCTGTGTCTGTCAGTAACATACATGATTACATTACTTGGTCGTTTAGTTTTTATAGAAACCATCCCATCTGGTTCATGTTCTGATATCAGCTCTCACTAAGACACTGGCTGGGTTTACATTACAGTGATGTCTGGAGGAATATCCGAGGTGTGGCTGGACCATATTCAGACAGTGTCAGTAACCACCCAGACACAAGTTAACACCAACCAGTGCTCTGTGAAATAGTCTGTCATCATTTAATGCCGATATTAAAACGATTTAGACATTCTTACACACAAAAAACCTACAAGCAATGTATCCTATTGCACAAACTTCGTATTTGAAATTTAATTTGAACAAAGAGTTATTTATCTACTCCAGTAGAGCCCAGGCCCTCTTGTGGTGGATGTTGAGCACAAAACTGTGCTGTCACTAGTAAATATTATTTTAATTAACTATATCAACTGTTTTAATGAACCTGATTCTGACTGAACAAGTCAAGTTATTAACACCATTAATCCATGATTGCCCTTTACGTTATGCTGTTCTTTTAGTTGAGTAGTTAACTCTGGTGTTGATGATGAAGAGCAGCAGGCTCGTCTTGGTAACTGTTTCTCAATACTTCACTTTAACAAATGAAGAGGTTTAACTTGAGGAACCTTTGGAGAACTTTCTAACTAAATAAAGTTGATTTAAATGGTCTTTGCTGACTGTTATAGGTCATTTTTAGGGCTGTCAAACGATTAATTTTTTCTTAATCACGATTAATCGCTGAATTTCTATAGTCAATCACGATTAATCGCATGTTTTATCACATGATTAAAATTCTATTTTGCATTTCAGAACAGTTTTTAAGTACATATTAACAATGGAAAGCAATTATTACCAGTGTACCTTGACTAGGAACCAAATGAATGCAAAGAAAGGTTACTTTATGACTTTAAGATATGTATTTGTTTATTATTTCACCCATTTTGCAAGAGCTGTAGTAATATTTTTGGATTTGGTTTCATCAACAGGTTGATTCTTAGCTTGTAGGTGGTAGCTCAAGCTTGACGTGCTTCAGTGATATTTTAATTCGGCTTTACACAATGTGCATATGGCTTTCGACTTGTCTACTGAGCCGTCCGGGAGTTTTGGAAAATAAAAAGCGCCATTCAGAATTGTGTTGCTGCTGTCTTTCTCCATCATGCCTGCAGCAGCAGGATGTGTTACGAGGAAGTATGGCAGCTTGATGATAAGTAAAGGTGCTGCAAAGGGTCAAAATAGTAGCCTAGTCCCGAGAGGCCGTAGATTCTAGTGATTTTAGAACAGCTAAGGGGCGTTGTTAGGCACGACGCGAAGCTGAGTGAAGTGTAAAAGAAATTAATAAATGGCGGTATGCGATTAAAAAAATAATAATTAACGCGTTATGCTTGGCCCTTAATTGCATTGCGGGCATATCTCCCTTATCATCTGTAGCCCGCCAACAATCTGCTTCAGCCATGCTTTAAATCTACCGAAGACCTCCTGTCCTCTGCGGACTGGTGGATGTTGTTTCTGTTCTTTCCTAATGTTCACTTCATAATGTTACAATGTTAAAGTAGAGATGCACCGATTGACCGGCTGGTGACCAGAATTGGCCGATTTTCACGTCATCGGCCATGACCTGCCGGTCAGTCTGACATATGCCGATTTTATGCCGGTCAAATTCACTCGGGAGGCGCATGATTTACATCGTGCAACACCAGCACCACACGTGCACATGCAGGGTTTCCGCTATTTGCATGTAGCAGCGGCGCACTGCCGCTCAATCAGCTGTTTATGAAATGTCATAAAGTCGTAATTATACACGGCTCTGCAGAGCCGTCTGCTCTGCTGATCTCAGGCGAACAGTCAGCCGCTCTCTCTCCCCTCTGAGGCTGAACAACTGGAACATGAAAACCGCACTCACGCGGGTCCCGTGAAATATGACAGCAACAGTTTATCGGAAAATAGCGTTGGGCACACTGACTTTGATGAATTTACTGTTTATCAGACCCCAAATGAGACAAGAAGCTAACGTTAGCGAACGCTACGGTCCCTCTGCCTCTGACGCCCCGCTGGCCGCTGTGTAAAATTAACGTTACTGTTTAAAACGCTTTCCAGGTTAGTGGGGATGCATAGTGCTCTAATGTTAGCAGCAGATAAGCCTGTTGACAGCAACGGTAGTGTTCATATTTATGCCCAATGACAAATAAAGCAAACTTGCTAAAAAATTAACTACACGCTGTTTTACATGAAGTTTAGCTTGCTAAATATATCACTTTTTTTTAGTTGGATATTGGATGTGAAAAGAAGGAAATGGTTCTTCCATACCATTGTACTTTAGATGTGTGTTAATTAGTGCTGAAATACTGAAGGTGTTTATTTAGATCAAGTGGCTTCTTCCCATGCTAACAGGGATCTGGTTTGACTTTGTGTAGTGAAAGTATAGAAATGATTTATTGATCAGGTAAAGACCCTGTCCTCAAACTGAGAGAAATCCAATCAACAGTCTAAATGTCCTCCCAGTTCCTCAAAGACTCCTGAATGTCAGCTGAAATAGACTGTGAGGAGGTTTAAGATGAGAGGTAGTCTACTGGTCTGTACATTAAAACATAAAGAAAAGTTTCTATTAAACTTCAATAGATTAGTGGAGAGTCCAGAGTTTCCCATCATGCACTGTGGTCGGTGGAGAGAAGCTGGAAACGGTAGCTGTCTCCAGTTTAGATGACTGGTTCACTCAGTAAAGAGACAATTCAACAACATCCTATAATATAAACATTTAGTAAAGAGTCGTTTTCAATATGACAACATGAGGTTGTTTGAGTGTATACTGTTTCTATATTGCAACAGTGAAAGAGGAAGTGGCCTGAATGTCAGCTCTACTTCCTAAAACATTTTAATAGGCAGCTTTATAAGACCTTAAACAGCAGCTGCAGCATTTAGTGAAAAGTCATTTTCATTATGATAACATTTTAATGTTATTTGTCCTGTAGGAAGTCTATTGTCCAGGACTCAGAGGCGTCATTAGGCCTCGGCGTAAGTCTCTCTCTTTCTCTCTCTCTCTTTATTTCTTTATTTATTTATTTTTTAATTATTATTATTTTTATATATATATATATATGTCCTCTCTCTGTCCTGTAATAAGTGAACTCTGAGCTCATGTGTTTGTGACTCTTCACCTCTGTCTCCTCTCACAGGGAGAAGATGATCTGCAGCATCCTGCTGCTCATCATCCTGACCTCCTGTGTCTCTGGTTAGTTTACAGCTTCACTTTATTATCCACTAACACTAAACAAAGAATCACTAAAGTGTCCACAGAAACATGTGGAGATGGAGTTTAAAGTTATCAGTGTGTCTGCTCCTCACTTTCCCTCTCTGTCTCCTCAACAGGAACATTTGTAGTGAATGTGACCCAGACCTCCTATCAGGCAGAGGAGAACCACGACATCACACTGGAGTGGACCTTCACAACCAACCCTCACAGTTCCTCCAACTCTCTTAATATCTTCTGTGAACTGATAACCACTCCCAAAATCACAGTCCTGTTTCGTCTCCTTGGAGGAGTTGAGGTTCCAGGATTTCGGGATGAACAGTTTGTAGGACGAGTCCAGTGGGACAAAGACGTCCTCAGAGAAGGACGACTCAGACTTCATGTGTCCAGACTCAGGACTGAAGACTCAGGACTGTACCTGTGTGATGTGCTCACAGATTATGGGAGTAACTCTGGTAGATGTTGGCTCAATGTCACTGGTAAGTAGATTCATTATGAAAAATGTAGCTCAAATCAAGCAATCTGATTGGTTTATAGCTGTGATATAATAACCACATACAACGACTGTAATTCAAATTCCTTTTGCACATAAAAAAACATTATACTACAAATTGATAACTGGTGCCTCGGAGGGAAGTCTTTCATCTGCCCACACTGCCAGGACACAGAGCTGGTTTCAAATCAGCCAAATATCTCTTTAAGTTTTCACTTTATTTAGAATATTTTCCACCTAAACCTCGCCGTCAGACAGCTCTTTTCAACGGAGAACGGAAGCTGTTATCTCTGCTCTCTTCAAAGCTGCCAGAATCCCTTTATAAAAACAATAACTTTACCTCGAAGAAAATGGAAGTTGCTGCTCTGCCGCTGCCTCGATTGGTTAGTTTGTTAATTGTGTGTCTTTCTTTGGCATTATGCAAAAGAAATTCTGCGCTAAAAGTCTGTGCTAGCCGCTAGTAAATCCAACCTGGGCTGCGTTATATAGTATCCACCTCAGTATGTGTGGGAAGCCAGCCCAGGAGGGCCTACTTTATTGTTAACATGATTATTTATTAAAGTCTATTTAAATTAAATTGGAATGTGACTAAGTTTAATTATGTTATACTGTACTTGATGACCATGTTTTTTTAAAAGCAATAGTGTGATGGTTGGGGTCGGCTGGCTGTGAGTTTTTGTTTATTTTTCCCTAGCTGTTGGTTTTTTTTCCTGTTGGCTCTGCCTCTCTCCCTGTGTCTCTTTTGCTTTCCCTCCTCCTCCTCCTCCTGTCTACTGCCTGCCAGCTGACGAGACACACCTGCTGCAATCACCATCACCGCTCTCCCGCCACGCACACCTGCCAGCCATCTACAATTAAGCACAGTACTTCAACCCCGGCTCAACAGACCATCTCCGCTGAATCGTTGTCTCTGCTTCATCGGTGACGCTCGCATACGCTATCTAAGAAATCCTTTTGCACTTCGTTTTGCAGTGACCACTTCCAAGTCTCCAAATCCAGTCAGCTGGCCTCTCCATCCAGTCCTCCTCCCACGGCACCCTGCTTCACCCTACCTCCATCTCCGCGTCCAGTTCCCTCGCCATCCTAGCTCCTGCCCCTGAGTTCCCTCGCCATCCTAGTTTCTGCCCTTGAGTTTCTCGCCATCCTAGGTTTGTCCCTTGAGTTCCCTCGCCATCCTAGTTCCAGCCCCCGAGTCCCTCGCCGCCCTAGGTTTTTACCTTGAGTCTCTCACCATCCTACTTCCTGCCCTTGAGTCCCTCGCCATCCTAGGTTTGTTCCTTGAGTCCCTCGCCCTCCTAGTTTCCGCCCCTGAGTCCCTCACCATCCTAGGTTTTCCCCTTGAGTCCTTCTCCATCGTAGTTCCTGCCCTTGAGTTCCTCGCAAGCTTTATTCGAGTTCTTTGCTTTAATAAATTGTAACTTTTCTGTTCATTGTAACAAATAGCTCACTTCAGTCTGTATGTGATTATATCACAGCTAAGAGGAAATCCTTACACTTCCTTCTTTTATAAAAATGAAATGTTTTTCTTCACATGAATGAAACGGATGTGTTTGGTCTCTTTACAGCAGCGAGGGATCGGCCTGAACCTGAGACACCAAACACAACAAGTCCACAGCAACCAGAGAGTCGGGGAAGGATCGGTCTCTACTGTGGACTGACAGCAGCTCTGCTGGCTCTCTGTACTCTCTACTCAATCTTCAGTCTTTGTTTTACTAAATCTACTGATAATAAAAGAAATCACCTACAGTTTTCAGCCGTACAGACGTCGAGTTTATCAGAGAAAGGAGCCATCAGGACTAACAGAACTCAGTCTGGAGGACCCTCTTTAAATGAGTCATCAGAACATAAAGTCACAGTCATAAAAACTAAATCAGACTCCTAGAGTCTCTCCTCCTTCTGTTCTTAGTGTCAGAAAACTATTTGTGATATAAAATGAATATTGTAGGATATTTTGATATTTTAAATGATCATGTTACTACAGGTTTGAGTTTAAATTAAGTTTACATGTTTAGTAATGTTTTGTCCTCTTCTAGTTGTGTATTTGCTTGCATCAATATATTATGTCATATGTTACTTGTAATGTTCTCTCTATTGTTACCTGTCGATAGATAGATGTAGCATTAATGCTAACTCCAGCATGTTTACATCTTGATGTTCATTAATGTGCTCTGCCCCTATCAAATATGTAAGTTATCACAGCAGAAATAACTAATATCAGTGTTAATAATGCTTTCATTGACTGAAGGGTTTTGCAGCTTTTAAAGAAACAAGGAAAAGACTTGTTGACGTTTCTTAGACAAATATGAAAAATGACCACAGCTTGTGTGTTTTCTCTCAGGTAATGTTTCAGTTCTTGGTCTTCAAGCATACGAGGTGCTAGGCTATTTTTAGGGGTGCTGAAGCACAAATGTAAATGGAAAAGTTGAAAATTAACAGCAGAAAAAAACATGAATAATCCTGTCTAAAAATATGTTAAGGCTTATTTGACCAGTTCAAGGTATGTCCCCCTAGTCCAACACCCCTGGGTATGTGCTGCAATAATCATGCTTTGTAGTTGCCATCTTTTTTCACAGCAGATGCCTTGAATCTGTTGATAGTTTGTCATAATTGTATGTCTCAATCTGTCTATTTCTTTCCCCAAAACTCACCAGAAGTCATGATTTAAGGGATTAAAAAAAAAAAAAAAAAAAATCTTACGGGGGCATACCCCCGCACCCCCCTACCTTAACTGCTATCAACTGCTCATTAGGGGCTGAGCCCCCCAAAGGTCAGATCCTAGAATCGCCTCTGTCTTCAAGACAAAATGTAAAAGACTGATTTTCTTTCTTTTTTTTAGCTTCAATGTAAAATATTTCTGATTAAAAAAAGTCCAAAATTTCAGAGAAAATGATCTCTTCTATTTGTGTATTAACTTGCATCAATATTTTATGTCATATGTTACTTGTAATATTCCCTCTTGTCTTACTACTGCAGATGTAACTTACCATTAATACTAACTGATATGTTACATCTTGATGTTCATTAATCTAAATTAATAAGTTATGACAGCAGGAATGACTAATGTCTGTAATAATGCTTTCATTGAGTAAAGTGTTTTGTAGCTTTTAAGGAATCAAGGAAATAAACTTGGTGACCTTTGTTACAATAAAATAAATGAAAATGACCACAGTTTATGTTTTTCATCAGGTAGTGTTTCAGTTCTACGTCGATTGAGACTAAATGCAAAGACCGACTTTTTTTACCTTCAATGTAAAATATTTGTAATTCAGAAGAGTTAGAGAAAAATAATGTTGCTGCTGAAACATCTGAGATATGATTTGGTGTTTTACTACAACAGAAAAAGGAAATGAAGTGAATCAAATTTGGTAAATTACAGCAAATAAAGAAATCACACAGAACAATATGGAGACATCTTCCTGCTTCTTCTTCTTCCTGCATTTCAGTTCCAGAGACATTTAAACCACAATGCAACTGGAGCACCACCTCTTCCATTCATGTGTGTTATTATGCTGAGCTGATAGCATGCAGGTTAACTGTGGAGACTTGATGATCAACTCCTTCAACAAGACCAGCTGACTCCCAGTAAAAAGCTCCCTCTGCTGGTTCATCTTTAACTCCACAGCTTCTCTTTAACCTTTAAAACCCATTCAGTGAGACGACCACACATGAGTTGTTACTGAAAACATGTTTATTTTACAGAACTGAAAGAGAAAAGATAGATAGATAGAGAGAGAGAGAGAGAGAGAGAGAGAGAGAGAGAGAGAGAGAGAGAGAGAGAGACCCCAATATAAAAGCTTAAAAATGGTGAGTTTAAGTGTTCTGTGGTTGAGTCCTGCAGGTTTGTACATCTAAAATATAACTGTGGATCTCAACACGTTACTGTAAAACGTCTTGTTAAAACAGAGTTGTACCTTTCTAGATTGAAAGTGTTTGTCTCGTCCTGCAGGCTGCAGCTCAGTCTGAACTTTGAACTGCAGGAGACACAACTGGGACCTGTTGATTATAAAAAAGTTCAAACCATGCTTAATGTTATGAAAACAATGTCCCCTTGGTTTAAATGTACATAATGTACTCTGCAGCCAGATCTAATCAAATAACTACACTAATCAACATTTGACATGCCTCACCCCAACCCAACCTTCTAAAAATTGATTAAGTCACAACTATCAATTTGCATACTGGAGAAAGACTCATTGTCCTCACAGGAAAGGTAACTGTTGTCTTGGCATTTTGGGGAGCCACTCCCTGCTGGGCCAGACTGATTCGAACAAAGAAAATGCATATCTCTGTAAACTTGAATAGAATTGGCACTACCTTTGTCTGCCATGAGAGTAAACCTGAATTCAGAGGTGTGTCCTAAATCGTGGGAGAGATGTCATTTGAGGAACCACCCTCAGGTTGAATTTGGAAACTTCACAATGATTCAGAACTGTTTGAATGTGTCTCCCGAAGGGGAGGCATGTTTTTGCAGTCCACTGCTGGCAGTGTTTTATTGATGTATTGTTTTATATTGTTTGGACTGCAAAATTGTGACCCCACAAGGAAGCATGCTTGCAGTCCACTGCTGGCAGTGTAACATTTGTTTTTGTCATGTCGTTTTCACCATGTTGTTTATTAAACCTTTTGCTTAACTTTCAATTGGACACTAGCCTTTCTCCTTCCTCCTCAGAAATCAAACGATCACGTTGTGTGCTTTTATATTTTCTAACAGACCTCTGCAGGACATGAAGAGACGTGATGGTCCCACTCAAGTTTCAACACATTCACATATATACATACATATTACTGTTTTTCTTTTATTTTCTTTTTTTACATAGGCCTACTTACTGCTGCATAGTTAGAGTAAGTAAACTCACTGCCTCTCTGGCTGGCAGCCAGGGAATTTTTTTCAGAAGTTTCAGGCGGAATAGTTTGTTCACATTCCTGTGGTCCAACCATTCAATTCAAGGGTGGTTCCTCAGGGTAAAAAGCAATATGTACTACGTAAGTACTAAATGACAGAGGAACCAGAAATACCAGAAAGTGTTGTGGGGGAGGAGCATCTGCAGGGGAAGAGCGATCAGGAGCTCAACATGGTGGTGGTGGTGATGGCGTAGTGGATATGACACATGCCTTTGCTAAATGACATGTAATGTAATGTAACATGACAACCCAAATTACAAGTAAAATTCAGCATGTCGCATGTCGAGCAGTTAAGCTCTTATGTTCAATAATCACTTTAAATCCTACAAACAAACATTCAACATGATGAAAGTATTTTATTCAGTTTAACTAGATGTTGTCCTCGTCCTCTCCTGTAGACTGGACCCTGAATGAAGGAGTTCTCATTGTTGTTAGCTTTTTCTCCACTAGGTGACACTAACAGCTTGTTAAAATACATGTTTGAAACAGCATGTTTGAATCTGTTCAAATTTGATTGATATGTATTTCTTTCTTTCTGTCTGTCCCAATGTGTCAATACAGAAATATAAAAAAAAAAAACTAAAACTGTGTTGCCATCTGGACACCACACGGTGTATAACATCTCAGTGATATCTTACTCTGCTGAGTCTAAACACATTTGGTTCCTTGCTATATTTGGCAGTGAAGCACTGTTGTGGTTTTAAACAATAAAGAGGTATTTAGAGTGTAGATGTTTTGATAATGTGACATCTGGTTACATTTGCTGGTTAATGATGAAATATGTATTGACACGTTTGGGTCTTTCTGACCTTCAGGTTATAGTAGGCCTAAATATGTCATACCTGTCATCACTCCAGATTTACGACTAGGAATGTTACTACAGAGGGGAGGGGGGGAGGGAGAGCACAAGCACTTTGTACTTTGTGCTTGTGCTCTCCCTCCCCCCCTCCCCTCTGTAGTAACATTCCTAGTGGCGTCACAACGTTCAAACGTCATCCGGCCATATATAAGCGGGCCACAAGCGAAACTTTATCATTACGGAGCAACATGGAAGAGAGACACACAGGAGAAGAGAGAAGCGACTATAAGAGGTTATTTTCTCTCTGCATCTAGTCCATCTGAACCCAGTCACTCAAAGCTTCAACAGGTTGGTTGGACTTGTGTTTTTCTTTTATCTTTTAGTGGGAGAGGATCGCTGTTGTGATGGTTGTTGCTCCGGTTTGTAGCCTACAGCAGAGAAGTCCCGGTTTTGTAAGATGATTTTGCTCTTTTTGTTTTAAACTTGGGATAAAGGTAATGACAAACTGTAGGCTATTTATTCTTGGACAAAGTTATAAATGATAGCCTAAACACAAATATATCAAAACCTGAGAAATGTTATGGAAAATAAATGACAATGTACTGTAAATCAGCACGGTGAGACCCTTTGGAGATATTATAGCGAGAATAACTTTTATTTTAATGACACACTGTACATGCCTGATCTATATGAATGTGTTTATTTTGGTCTCAAAGAGCTGATGACAACATAATTATCTTTTCAAGCTGTCATTCAAAATTCTCCAAGAATTACTCCTCTGTTTAGATAACAGCACATTCACACCTATTAATGATTGTCTTTAGGCTAATTGTTTATGGCGTTTTTACAAAAGGCAAATATTTGTTCAAGTTCAGGGTGATTCTCCACTAATGCACATGTGGCTCTGTGGCCTCAGATCTACATGCAATCTTGGCATTTAAACACATCCAACAACTTTTGTTTGTTTAATTGTTTTAGATCATTATTACTCAGCAAGAAAAAAAACTATCTCTAATATCTCCATACACTGTAAACCCCAATCCAGCCATGGATTTTAATGTTACGTCCACACAAATGTTCAGGATTGTCAAAACAACATAAAAACTTTATGTTCATTTGACACAAAAAACCATCCCATGTGAGGTTGACATAATTTTTTTATGTTAAGTCAACAATTTTTGACTTTTGAGTTCATTCTACTTAAATGTATAACGTCAACATCACATAATTAGTTCAAGGCCAATTAACAACACATATACTGTGCACTTAGCACATATTTTTATAGTTACGTAAACCTAAAAAATGGTTGTCAAAATATGTACTCAATGTTTTTATGTTCATATGACAAGCGGTCACTTTCATGTTCAACAAAATGAAAATATTGTGTTCACTTAACACAACAAAAACATATAATTACAACATAAGTTCCAGAGTTATGCTGAACACAAATATTTTGTGCTGTTTCACCATAAAACTGCCACAATGTTTTGTGTTTTTTACCAACGTATTATGTTTTAGTACACATAATTAAGTTTTAACTAGTCAAAGCAACGTTAAATTTAAAGGTTGAGAACAACTTCCATTTATTTGTTTGTCTAATTTAAAATGTTTGAATAGAAAGGATACATACAATTTGTGTTATGTTTGATTTGATCGTACTGCAGTCAGATGCAATTGGTTCATTGGCTGGTCAATTCCCATGATGCAAGGCGGTAAATAGAGTTGTGTTAAAATTTGCTGAAAAGTTTGCAGTTTGTTCGAAATACAAATGTAACTTTATGAATTCCGTTTATTAAACGTGTCTGTTTAGAATTTTTGTTGCCTGGTAATTGTCATTGTTGTGCTGATTTACATTTGTAACCATGAGTTAAGTGACTGTTACGTTTGATAAGAGCTGGACTATTGCAGCATTAGACTTTGAGCAGTAATAGGCTTCCTTCAGCCATTAAGCTGCAGTGTATCACTTCACTAGTGGTCCTTTTGTGTAAAGTGATAAAAGATCAGCAGCTTTAGAGGGGCCCCTATTTTGCATGAGGCCCTTGGACAGCCACACCCAAACACTCATGCTATTGATGTGGTTATGATGTTTTGACTGTTTAATTGTTGTTTGTACATAAAATTAACAAGTTATGACACATAACTTTTTGTGTTCAATAAGCATAAAAATACACATTAAGCAACCTGATTATTCTATGTTAATATAACGTAGAATTATATGTTAAGAAAACACTAATTATTTTTGTTGCATGACTAAAAAAGGTTAAACTGACATAAATTTCCTTTCAGATAACACTCATGTGACACATTTATTTTATGTTTAGTGTACTCAAAACTTTAATGTTACCATACTGTGCTAAATTAAAAGTTTTGAGTGCAAGCCGTTTCCAAAACAATTTTAGGTTGAGTTAGCGAAATTGGATTTACAGTGTAGTTTCTAAATAACTTATCCCAAGTCTTAATAAGTTCATAGTTGCATTAATGTATTTAAAATCACCTATAATAGGCTATAGGTAAGGTAGTCACTAAGGTAGCCAACCACAGATACAGTTCATCGTGAGGATTTACTGTGCCACATGTAAGTGTAACTTATAAAATCATGCAGACAATTATCATTTTAATAGCTTAGTATTCTATGCACTAAAACATTATGTAAAGGCTTTAGGCCGCCCTACACTTTATTGTATCCCCAGTTTAATATACAACTTAATTTTAAGCTGGGGATGATCCGTTTGTGGCCCTCTATGCAAGGCAGCAGTTGGTAACCAGTGAAGAGAGCGAGGAGCGGTGTAGTGTGAGAGAACTTGGGGAGGTTGAAGACAAGTCGAGCTGCTGCGTTCTGAATGAGCTGCAGGGGCCGGACGGCACGTGCAGGCAGACGGGCAGGCAGCCAGGAGGGAGTTGCAGTAGTCTAGACGTGAGATGACGTCTAGACCAGATTAGATGTGAATAATGTAGATATTGTGTTGATTCGAGACAGTTAGTGTTTGTTGATCCTGATAATAACGGATGTATTTATAATATTGATTCATCTGCTGCAGTTAGAACTCTGAATATGTTTGTTATTGGAAACTTTGAAGACTTAAAGTGAAACAAGTCAAACTGATGAAGCTCAACATACTTCCACTCTCTCTGTTAACTAGCCTATCTTTAAAACAAATAGCATGATAATTCACAAACACGTGTAGGTTGAAAACAAAACTAAAGTATCAATGTGAGTCCATGGGAGTCTATACAAGCGACATACAAGGGTCTATACAAGCGAATGCGTATTTTTTTGGCCTCTATATACGTTCTATTATATATTTAGGCCTATACTAGTAGTATATAATAGTTCTCAAAAGGCAACTGAAAGATTTATCATTGAGCCTAGATCTTTTCACCTTCAGTCAATTTTTAAACTAAACTGTCAGAACTGAACATTTACACAGTTTATACACAGTAGCAAACTGATCTGATGTCTGCCTGACATGAGATAGATAGATAGATAGATCGATCTCCATCTAATCTATCATCATAACGTTTGGTTTAACCTTCGTGTGTGTGTGTGTGTGTGTGTGTGTGTGTGTGTGTGTGTGTGTGTTCTAATATGAAGGTTAAACCAAACGTTATGATGATCACAGATATATAGCTATACACCATTTTAATAGGTTTCACTGTCACAGATAAACAGGCCTAATTAAAACAACAATCATTGGAGAACGAGTAATGTTAGAGTTGTGTCTGATAACAAGGAAGTGAGGGCAAGTTGCCAGTTGAAGGTTGGGAACTGTTTTACAGTTTTTTCCAATTGCTAACACACTAAAATGACATGCATAGGACAATTATTTAAACTGACACACAGAGAGCAAAACCTCTTCTCAAGTCTCCAAAAGTCTAAACACATTTTCTGCTTTACACACATTTTGCAATTCGAAATGGCACTTTTTGAAATGCCCTGAACACGGTTCTCTGCATAAGACACAAAAATTGGACGTAAAGTCACATGTTTGCCATTTCAAAACAGTGCCATTCAAAATTAAAATTATTTTTGTTCAGTCCAATGCAAATATATCTGCTGTGCATATGTTGCACTGACTTGTTTTGTGAAAAATAAAAAAACAAAATGTTTAAACAGCATGTGTGTGTTTATCTGTAAATATTTCTGTGCATGTGAACAATCTGAAGAATTTTCTACAATTGTAACTATTTTAGTATTATGACAAAGCATACTAAAGATGAGTGTTTTTCATTATGCCCAACAGTGTGTAGTTGGTTAGACAAAAATCTGGTAACATGAATGAAGTGTGTGTCATGTGTTGTAAAAGTTTGATTTTGATGATATATGTAGTTTTGGTTGCAGTGCTTCATTTTGCAGGATATATGAGGTATTTTGAAGTTTGGGTGTGTGGTTTTGTGAATTGTGTTAAGTATTTTGATAAAACCACCCTAGTTTGCAAAATTGTGTTTTAGTAATTGGAAAAAAAACTGTAACTGCAGCTTTTAGTCACCGCCCTCTGCTTTATCTCACAGTTCATCTCAGATCATAATAGTAGACTCATACTTCCCCGTTCTTCCTCAGTTGAAAAACTCTACTATCTGGCACCATCTTGTGACAAAAATACATCACTGTAGCTGCTTATTGTCAGTCCTCTGATCAGTCATGTGTAATAAGTAACCCAGAGGAAGAAGTATAAACAGACTGTATGTGTTCTCTCTCTGTCCTGTAATAAGTGAACTCTGAGCTCATGTGTTTGTGACTCTTCACCTCTGTCTCCTCTCACAGGGAGAAGATGATCTGCAGCATCCTGCTGCTCATCATCCTGACCTCCTGTGTCTCTGGTTAGTTTACAGCTTCACTTTATTATCCACTAACACTAAACAAAGAATCACTAAAGTGTCCACAGAAACATGTGGAGATGGAGTTTAAAGTTGTCAGTGTGTCTGCTCCTCACTTTCCCTCTCTGTCTCCTCAACAGGAACATTTGTAGTGAATGTGACCCAGACCTCCTATCAGGCAGAGGAGAACCACGACATCACACTGGAGTGGACCTTCACAACCAACCCTCACAGTTCCTCCAACTCTCTTAATATCTTCTGTGAACTGATAACTGATCTCAGATCCTCAGTCCTGTTTCATCTCCATAAAGGAGTTGAGGTCCCAGAGTCTCAGGATGAACAGTTTGCAGGACGAGTCCAGTGGGACAAAGACGTCCTCAGAGAAGGACGACTCAGACTTCATGTGTCCAGACTCAGGACTGAAGACTCGGGACTGTATGTGTGTAAAGTGTTCACAAGTTATGGGAGTAACTCTGGTAGATGTTGGCTCAATGTCACTGGTAAGTTGATTCAGGAGAACTGGAGTTTTCCTGTTTGTACTTAAAAAATGAAAGATGCAGATTATATAGTCATTTTCACTGAAACAGGTATCCTTCCTGTCAATCAGCCACATTATATTTTCTGTTCTTTACAGCAGCTGCTGATGAGCCAAAACCTCAGAGACCAACAGTGAGACCAGAACCAGAGAGTCTGAAATACATCTGGATCCTCTACACTGGACTGGCAGCAGTAACAGTAACAGTGGCAGTAGCAGTTCTACTGATTCTCTGTCTTTTGTCTTCAGTCTTTGTTTTAAATGTATTAATGAGAAAAGAAAAATATATTCAGCTGTACAGACGTCGAGTTTATCAGAGAAAGGAGCCATCAGGACTAACAGCACCCAGTCTGGAGGACCCTCTTTAAATGAGTCATCAGAGCATAAAGTCACAGTCATAAAAACTAAATCAGACTCCTAGAGTCTCTCCTCCGTCTGTTCTTAGTGTCAGAAAACTATCTGATATAAAATGTTGTTATATTTTTATATTTTAAATGATGTTCATGTTACTACAGGTTTGAGTTTAAATGAAGATGACATGTTACATCATGTTTTGTCTTCTTCTAGTTGTGTAATTACTTGCATCAATATATTATGTCATATGTTACTTGTAATGTTATCTCTATTGTTACCTGTCTAGGGACTATAGATGTAGCATTAATGCTAACTCCAGCATGTTTACATCTTGATGTTCATTAACGAGCTCTGTCCCTATCAAATATTTAAGTAATTACAGCAGAAATAACTAATATCAGTGTTAATAATGTTTTTATTGTTTTGCAGCTTTTAAAGAAACAAGGAAAAGACTTGTTGACGTTTCTTAGACAAATATGAAAAATGACCACAGCTTGTGTGTTTTCTCTCAGGTAATGTTTCAGTTCTTGTTCTTCAAGACAAAATGTAAAAGACTGATTTTATTTCTTTTTTAGCTTCAATGTAAAATATTTGTTACTCAAAAAAGTCTGAAATTTCAGAGAAAATTATCTCTTCTATTTGTTTATTAACTTGCATCAATATATTATGTCATATGTTACTTGTAATATTCCCTCTTGTCGTACTACTACAGATGTATATTAGCATTAATGCTAACTGATATGTTACATCTTGATGTTCATTAATCTAAATTAATAAGTTATGACAGCAGAAATGACTAATGTCTGTAATAAAGCTTTCATTGAGTAAAGTGTTTTGTAGCTTTTAAGGAATCAAGGAAATAAGATCCGTGTACGTTTTGATCGTTTGAACCACAAAACAAAATCACGAGAAACCACCTGTTTTTCGTTTGTCGTTTCAAACCAAAAACAAAGAAACGATAAAAAAAAAAGAGCCGGGTCCGTGTACTTTTTCGTTCATTCGATTTTCATTTCATAAACAGTATTAAAAAACAAAAAACGAATGGTTAGGCTATTTGATTTTCGTTTTAAAATACAAAATTTGAAATTGAAATACAAGGCATTTTTTCCTTTTCATGGTCAAAAGGGGATGGGAGAAATTTAAAATATACTTTGATTTTCATTTTCTATTACAAATAACAAAAATAAAATCACTCGAAAATAGAAATGAAAAAAGCCTGTTATTTTCATATTCAGAGACCGGATGTTGTCATTTCCAAGGCAACAGTGTCAGTGTAGCCTACCAGTGGTGCTTTCAGCCCAGGCTAAAATTAGCCTACTCTGGAAACATAGGCTAGCCTACTCTTGATAATGCTTGGGGGGAATTTTATTTCATAATGTCACATTTATTTATTACCCTCTCTCCCTGCCTCCCTCTGACTCTCTGTCTCTACCCTCAGCAGACAACTTCACTCAAAGAGAGTCAAACCAACTGAGGAAATAGACTTTCAGTTCACAGCTGTAATGTTACCGTTACGCCACCATTACCAATCCCAGCAAACTTTCTGTTGCTTGCTGATCTGGCAGAGAGTCACCGGGGGTTCGGGATCAGATCATGGGGATCAGACCTCCGGTGCTGGGTCTAATATTCTAATATTAGCTGCTGCAGCTAGCTAGCAGCTAGCCTCCAGCCCTGTGACCTCGGTCCCCGCGGTTCGCTCCCCGGTGCTGACTGACTCTGGTCCGTTTGCAGAGCTGGCGTTACCCGCTCTAGCTGAGCTGGGAATCTGCCGCGCTCGTGTTTTAGTCATATTTTCTTTTGTTTGCAGATAGTGATATGCTATGATGCACTGATGTCAGGCAGGCTTGCTAGTTGCTTTTAGTCGAAGTCTGTGAGTCAAAACTTCCTTTGAATATAACGTGCATATAAATAGACGGAATAAATAAAAGTCCCCTGAAATAAATAAAAGTAAAACATATGTATTTAGGCTATTGAACTATAATGACTAATGCGTATGTTCATATGTATTGCCTCATTTATGTATTTCATGATCTATTT
This sequence comes from Sander lucioperca, assembly GCF_008315115.2. Classification (NCBI taxonomy): domain Eukaryota; kingdom Metazoa; phylum Chordata; class Actinopteri; order Perciformes; family Percidae; genus Sander; species Sander lucioperca. The sequence continues at coordinate 11,159,010 of NC_050189.1, forward strand.
CATAGCCATATTTATGTATATTTATGTAAACGGGGGCAAAAAATGGATGATCAGTCGCTCAGGAAGTTATAGGCTACAGTTTCCCTCAACTGCAGCCGGGACATTCTAAAACGCTTAACGTGAAAAGGCTTAACATGGTTTAATCTACCTAAACAATGATCAATCAGATATCAGTCAGATAACGTCCATAATAATTGGACTTTGGGTTAGATTTTTTGACAGTTTTCAGTGGTTATGAGGAGCAATATGAGATAGAAATTTGGTAATCATTGATCATTGTTTAGGTAGGCCTACATTAGGCTAAACCTAAGCTTCTTCCTCGCCATAGGCGCCAATGAAGAAGAAAACGTTAACGTGAGATAACTTATATAATCGTTGAATTTCAGTTTAGTTTTTTTGACAGGCTAAGTGTTCATGACAAGTTATGGCCATGAGAAATATGGTGATGGTTAAGTGTTTTTTTTGTTTTTTTCATGTTAAGCGTTTTAGAATGTCCCCTGCAGCCTGAGTTAAAGCAAATATGGTAGTGTATGTTTTGGTCATTCGATTTTCATTTCATGAAATACATAAATGAGGCAATACATATAAACATATGCATTAGGGTTTCCAAAGTAATTTTAGCCTGGGCTGAAAGCACCACTGGTAGGCTACACTGGCGCTGTTGCCGTGGAAATGACAACATCCGGTCTCTGAATATGAAAAAAACAAGCATTTTTCGTTTCTATTTTCGAGTGATTTTATTTTTTGTTATATGAAATAGAAAATGAAAATCAAAGTATATTTTAAATTTCTCCCATCCCCTTTTGACCATGAAAAGGAAACAATGCCTTGTATTTCAATTTCAAATTTTGTATTTTAAAACGAAAATCAAATAACCATTCGTTTTTTGTTTTTTAATAGGCCTACCTGTTTATGAAATGAAAATCGAATGAACGAAAAAGTACACGGACCGGTCTGAAACAAAAGGGGTGCAGAGGCACCTTATGGACAGCAGGGGGAGCTGACTGCTGGGAAGCACACTGTTGAGGAGCATCTGTCTGCAGCTTGGTTACCAGGCTGGCTTGGCCTCTTGTTTCACATTACATGATAGAAACTGATGATGTAGGCTAAACACAAACGACATTTCATGCAACAACAGTTAAGTTTTCATGTAGTTACTGTAATTGGGCCCGTGTACTTTTTTGTTCATTTGATTTCCGATTTTAAACCTTATTAATATTGATGACAATGTGTTCAAACGGAAAACGAGCCATAATTCAGGAAATAAACGTGTCCATGATTCTATTGAGAGACTTCCAGCTGACAGCGGGGTGTGTGAGCATCACTGACCGCCGGCGAGCAAGCGATCCCGACCGCCAGCTGGCTGTCACGTCAGACTGAAGCTTCTTGAGTCAACTTCGTTGGCCATCAATTTTTGTAAAACTGCCCATATTCAAACTCTACACAGTTATTTTTTCGCATAAAAAAGTCTCAGAAGTGAATTTAGTAGTGAAATAGCAGAAGAAAATTGTAAAAGGTTTTCAGTTGTTGGCTGCTGCTACTAGCCTACGGCAAACTCCCGATCTATATAATCAAATGCTTTTTTACAATTTTTGTCTGCTATTTCACCACTAAATTCACTTCTGAGACTTTTTTTATGTGAGAAATTAACTATGTAGAGTTTGAATATTGGTAGTTTTACAAAAATTGATGGCCAGTTGCACATTCTCTCCGATGTTGTCAGAAGCTCCAGTCTGTCACAGCCAGCTGGTGGCGGCCGGGATCGCCTCCCTGCTGGCCGGCCAGTGATGCTCACAGACACCGCTGTCAGTTGGAAGTCTCTCAATAGAATCATGGACAAGTTTATTTCCTGAAATATGGCTTGTTTTACGTTTGAACACACTGTCATCAATATTAACAAGGTTTAAAATGACCCATTTTTCAAATTTGGATATTGTTTCAAAATCGGAACTCAAATGAACGAAAAAGTACACAGGCTGTACAAAAGGCCGTCAATCAGGAGTGATTGTGAGTGTATGTCGGAAAATAGCGCGGACACGCGCCTCACACAGTGCGTGCCACCTGGAGAAAAAAATGAGAGAAAGAAAAAGGAGAGGTCGCAGTTCGGAGGATGACTACTTGGTTGAGATTGTAGGCTATGTGTGCGTCCTCGAGATCTAACCACATACAAACACACAGCCATAGCAGAGCTACCCACACCCATGTTTGTAGCTACTGTTGCTTAATTAAATAAAACATCAGAAGAGAGAAGTTGTCTCCGTCCATGTTTTAAACAGACACACCTGGGGCGAAGTTGGAAACCAGAATCAGCTTTAAATCCAGTCCAAATCTAGTCCTCACTAACACGGGCCCAATTATAGTATCTAGGCTACATGAAAACTTAACTGTTGTTGCATGAAATGTCGTTTGTGTTTAGCCTACATCATCAGTTTCTATCATGTAATGTGAAACAAGAGGCCAAGCCAGCCTGGTAACCAAGCTTCAGCCAGATGCTCCTCAACAGTGCTTCCCAGCAGTCAGCTCCCCCTGCTCAGTTCAATTCAATTATGGTATGATTTTTCCTAGTAGCGTAATAAAATAATAATATTTTTAATTTGATCTTGCTTCGTTTTCTCTCTGGACTTTCAATTTGGATTATGAATAAATATATCCTCCATACTTTACGACGGGGAACTGAAGCTGTTATCTCTGCTCTCTTCAAAGCTGCCAGACTCCTTTCACAAAAACATAATTTTACCGTGCAGAACACGGTAGTTGCTGCGCTACCGCTGCCTCGAGCAGTTAGTTAGTTTGTGTTATTGTTTGCCTTTCTTTAGCGTTAAGCAAAAGAAAGTCTGTGCTAGCTGCTAGTGAAGGCTAACGTTACCTGCGCTGCCTTCCATAGCAACAGCCTCGGTATGTGTGAGGAGGGCAGCCAGCCCAGGAGAGCTTAGATTTTATTGTGAACAGGATTTTTTTTATGAATAAAAAACTATTTAAATTGAAATGTGACTAACTTTGATGACTGTTTTATAAAAGCAATAGGTCACTTTAGGCTCTGATATGTTGTGATTATATAACAGCTAAGAGGGGTTGTTGTCGGGCCAACAACGCCCCAATTCAGCAGCTTTTTAGATAAATAAGAACCTGAGAAAAGAAGTACTGTGGAAATCAACGATCCTTACACTTCTTCTCTTTTAGTGAAATGTTTTCCTTCACATGAATGAAACAGATGTGTTTGGTCTCTTTACAGCAGCGAGGGATCGGCCTGAACCTGAGACACCAAACACAACAAGTCCACCAAACACAACAAGTCCACCAAACACAACAAGTCCACCAAACACAACAAGTCCACAACAACCAGAGAGTCGGGGAAGGATCGGTCTCTACTGTGGACTGGGACTGACAGCAGCAGCTCTGCTGGCTGGTTGTTTCTGTATTTTCAGACACTTTCTGTCTAGAAATCAAGATTTCTAAACAAAGTTACAGTTCACAAAGTGCATCAGTAGAAACTTTAATCAGACAAAACTGTTAGAATTCAATTTTATACCACAGAGACAGAAAATACTAGTTTCTCACAAACAAACTGAAAGTGGATTAAAACAAATGTTCCCTTTATATTCTTCAGTAAGTGAACTTGAATCCTATAACACAACTGATTAATAATGGAGGAAAAGATGTTCCTGTTTATTAGTTTGGTCAAACTGTCACTTATCAGACAGATCTGAAATGTGCTGTGTTCACTTTATGGAAATATCTGCCTCGTATACGACGCAGGCTGTAGCTAATATATGCAATATTTTCAATGTAAAGCTCTATGAGATCAGTTTTCATAACAAACATATCCATTAGTATGTCTATCCTGTCTGTCATGTAGTTGACTCCTGCAGGATGTAATGAAGCCTTCATGGTAACTGAAGATCCTTCAGATCTGCATCAAACTGTAGCAGCACACAGGAAGTGAAGGCATCTTCTTCAATGTTTTGTCTTCTTCTAGTTGTGTAATTACTTGCATCAATATATTATGTCATATGTTACTTGTAATGTTCTGTCTTGTGTTACCTGTCTAGGCACTACTGATGTAAATTAGCATTAATGCTAACTCCAGCATGTTTACATCTTGATGATGAGGACTTTGACTTGAGAAGTTGGTTTTTGCTCTGAGTTGTTGAGGAAGCAGACTCTCAGTGCTCTGATGGATGTTGGAGAGCCAACCAGAGCTGTGTTTAGCTCTCTTATCTCTCCTACGCCTGACTGACACTTATACACAGTACAAACACAAGCTGAATGGTGTGGTTGGTGTGTGTATTTGCACATTGACTTTTTACTGGCTGTCTGTTGCAGAAGTTCAGACACAAACTGGAACTCTGTCCTCTGGACTTAAATTTATGTGAGGATTGGTGGATTAGACAAGAAGTTAACAGATAATAATGTGGTCGGTTCTCTCAGTAAAGAGACAATTCAACAACAACAGTTTAACACACATTTGATTGATTGAAGACAGATCATCCTGAAACCTGATCCACATAAAAAGCTGCTCTATGAGACTTTAAACAGCAGCTGGAACATTTCTATTTTCTTTTTTAAAGGTTATATTGTTGATAAGAAATTCACTTCCGCTCAATTTTAATTGTCTAGTCTGGTTTCTAGTCTGTCTGGTAAGACCAGGCTACGCATACACGGCCTCTGGCATCTTCTGTGGCCCCTCCTCCTTAGGTGAACGCTGATCAGTACAGGCTACTTCAGGAGACACAACACGGCTCGCTGCTCGCTTTACTTCATGTAAGTTACTAAAAATACATATTTCATGATTCACAGGTTGTGTTTTTAACTGTGGGACATTTACTTTCGATATTTGGACTAGCGAACATTTACTTTTTTTCCCGCTCGGAATGGAAACCCGAAACTACGGCAGAAAAACACGGAACTCTGTGCTACTTTTTTCCCTTTTTTCCCCTGCGTCTCTCATTCCTGCTGGTTTATTCTTTCATGTCTTCTGGTTTTCTAGTGGTTTGTGCTTTTTGTGTTTGGTTAGTCTTGGTTTGGACTGTCCCCTGCGTACCCCAGGATGCCTTCATTTGTTTTCCATCTGTCTTTTGTTAATAAAATCCTTTACTTTGCATTTTTGGGTCCGAGCCTCATAATCCTGACAACATCTGAGTTATTAAAGACCAGGGTTTTATTAATTAATTGTCATATGCACATTTAAGGAGGTTACTTCCCCAACAAAATATGTAAAAGAGGAGAGAAGAGTAAGTCCTGCCTAGACTAGATGTGTGCTGACTCAGATATAAATAGAAAAGTTGATCTACAGGAGAAGAAATAGTTGAAAGCAATACAGAATACCTGAGAGCCTTACTGCTAAATATTTCATTATGTTTTTATAGTTGTAATCTATGTTCACCTTTACATAAAGATATTTCGCAAGGGCGTAAGTCCCAGGGGGATTGGGGGGGGGGGTCAGGAAAAAAAATGCTTTTTCAGTTTAGAAACATTTTGAGTTCCCCCTCCCTTGCCTCACAGTGGTTTGCACCTGATCTGATCTGTACTAGACTCACAGTCACATCTGGTAGTGACAGGAATGTAGTAAGTAGGCCGTTCAAGGCTGTTTTATTCACATTAAACATCGGATGACGTTGTTCTTTTCTCAAATAGAAATGATGCTGAGTAATTAATGAATTAGTTATGACAAAAGTTTGCTATGTTAGTGTAATATAATGTAATGCACCCACTACAACTAACATTACCACGGCGATAAGCCTAACGTTATGTGTGCGAACTGACATTAGGGTTAATATTGAAGATCTACAGTTGTGTTTTGCTCAATATGAAGTTAAGTGGCTGAACAGTTAAATATATATCCTCTGTCCCAGAAGAAACCTAATATGTATGCGGAGGACGCAAGATCATTTTATAATGATAATATGACCACGTGGTGAACCTATGAACCTAACTCATATTTAGACATCTGACGTTAAAGATTTGTGTTGTTGTTGCTCAGATAAAATGACAGAGAAATGAAAATCAGGAATAAGATCTCAAAACACCAAGTAGTAAGTACAATAAGTCCTTATATCAAGACAATTTGGTAACATCTTTGAATGGGTGCTTATGGAAATACTAACGTCACTATGTCATAGGCAAAGAAAACAGAAAGAACTGAGGAACAGGGAGACCAGGGACAGTCAGGTGTAGAGTCTCAGGTAAGTGTGTTGACCTTAGTTCATATTTTTGGAGGTGTGTGGCTGTCAGGGTTAGCAGATGAGCTTTACCAGTGGCTCACTAATTTACATTATGATCAGCTAATTTAACAAGTGTACAAAAGCCTTGTATTTCTTTTATATGGGGACACTTTTTCAAAATAAGTCATTATGTTTTAAGGTATTTGTGTGGCTTGATTGTAAACAACTTAAATATAAATACATGGTTTTAAAGAAGAATATTTTGGTCAATTTAGTCAGTTTTTTCATTGAATCAAGAGAAACACTGAAAAGAAGGCTAATGGTACAGTCTCCATGCTACACTAATGATAGTATTAAGGCTTTCCTCTGTGTACACATGTCCTCTACGAGTATAATTGGCTGTACTGTCCCCTTCAAAAATTGCTCTTCAGAAATTTTATGTTTATTGTCCCCCCCCCAATGTTAGATCAGATTTACGCCCATGATTTCCAGCACAAACTGCTTCAGAAAACGGTAGAATAGGGGCATAAAAAATCACCAGAAATTCAAAATGTTCAGCGGAAGGCCTATATATTATATATTTAGAGCTATAGGCTGCTATAGTCAGGCACGTGCACACATAGACATCAAAAGCGGCTTGAGCACCTGCCCTTTATCTTCCTCAATAGAAAGTTCCCTTTTTTGAGGATGCTTTTGATGATGTTTTTTTTTTTTTTTTTTTTAATTTAGCTTCTAATACAGACTGTGATCATCAAACATATATAGGCTATACTCATATATTTATATATATATATATATATATATATATATATATATATATATATATATATATATATATTCTATATTTGTCTACACTGTCGCAGATTAACAAAGACCTAATTAAAACAACAATCATTGGAGAATGAGCACAACGTTATAGTTTGGAATGATAAGCATCCTGTTGAAAGCCGTTAGGAAATGGTTAAACTACAGCTTTTAGTCTCCGCCCTCTGCAACAACAATCATTGGGGAATGAGTACAAGCCGAGTAACGTTAGAGTTTTGTCTGATAACAAGGAAGTGAGGGCAAGTTACCAGGTGAAGGTTGGGAACAGTTTAACTATGTTGCACTACAGCTTTTAGTCCCCGCCTTCTGCTGTATCTCACAGTTCATCTAACATCATTTTAGACTTGTTATTCTTCAGTTGAAAAACTCTACTAACTGGCGCCATCTTGTGACAGAAATACATCACTTTAGCTGCTTATTGTCAGTCCTCTGGCTAGTCATGTGTAATAAGTAACCCAGAGGAAGAAGTATAAACAGACTGTATATGTTCTCTCTCTGTCCTGTAATAAGTGAACTCTGAGCTCATGTGTTTGTGACTCTTCACCTCTGTCTCCTCTCACAGGGAGAAGATGATCTGCAGCATCCTGCTGCTCATCATCCTGACCTCCTGTGTCTCTGGTTAGTTTACAGCTTCACTTTATTATCCACTAACACTAAACAAAGAATCACTAAAGTGTCCACAGAAACATGTGGAGATGGAGTTTAAAGTTGTCAGTGTGTCTGCTCCTCACTTTCCCTCTCTGTCTCCTCAACAGGAACATTTGTAGTGAATGTGACCCAGACCTCCTATCAGGCAGAGGAGAACCACGACATCACACTGGAGTGGACCTTCACAACCAACCCTCACAGTTCCTCCAACTCTCTTAATATCTTCTGTGAACTGTTAACTGATCTCAGACCCTCAGTCCTGTTTCATCTCCATGAAGGAGTTGAGGTCCCAGAGTCTCAGGATGAACAGTTTGCAGGACGAGTCCAGTGGGACAAAGACGTCCTCAGAGAAGGACGACTCAGACTTCATGTGTCCAGACTCAGGACTGAAGACTCGGGACTGTACAAGTGTGTAGTAATCACAAGTCAAGGGAGTAACTCTGGTAGATGTTGGCTCAATGTCACTGGTAAGTTGATTCAGGAGAACTGGAGTTTTTCTGTTTGGACTTAAAAAATGAAAGATGCAGATTATATAGTCATTTTCACTAAAACAGGTTTCCTTCCTGTCGATCAGCCACATTATATTTTCTGTTCTTTACAGCAGCTGCTGATGAGCCAAAACCTCAGAGACCAACAGTGAGACCAGAACCAGAGAGTCTGGGAAACATCTGGATCTACGCTGGACTGTCATTAGGAGCAGCAGCAGTGGCAGTTCTACTGATTCTCTACCTGAAACGCCTCTTTGTCTTCAATTGTTGTTTTAAATGTATTAATAAGAAAAGAAACATATATTCAGCCGTACAGACGTCGAGTTTATCAGAGAAAGGAGCCATCAGGACTAATAGAACTCAGTCTGGAGGACCCTCTTTAAATGAGTCATCAGAACATAAAGTCACAGTCATAAAAACTAAATCAGACTCCTAGAGTCTCTCCTCCTTCTGTTCTTAGTGTCAGAAAACTATTTGTGATATCAAATGTTATATTTTTATATTTTAAATGATGTTCATGTTACTACAGGTTTGAGTTTAAATGAAGATGACATGTTACATCATGTTTTGTCTTCTTCTAGTTGTGTAATTACTTGCATCAATATATTATGTCATATGTTACTTGTAATGTTCTCTCTATTATTACCTGTCTAGGCACCACTGATGTAAATTAGCATTAATGCTAACTCCAGCATGTTTACATCTTGATGTTCATTAACGAGCTCTGTCCATGTTCAGTTACTATGAATTTAAATTAAGTTATGACAGCAGAAATGACTAATGTCTGTAATAAAGCTTTCATTGAGTAAATGTTTTGTAGCTTTTAAGGAATCAAGGAAATAAACTTGGTGACCTTTGTTACAATAAAATAAATGAAAATGACCACAGTTTATGTTTTTCATCAGGTAGTGTTTCAGTTCTACGTCGATTGAGACTAAATGCAAAAACAGACTTTTTTTACCTTCAATGTAAAATATTTGTAATCCAGAAGAGTCAGAGAAAATAATGTTGCTGCTGAAACATCTGAGATATGATTTGGTGTTTTACTACAACAGAAAAAGGAAATGAAGTGAATCAAATTTGGTAAATTACAGCAAATAAAGAAATCACACAGAACAATATGGAGACATCTTCCTGCTTCTTCTTCTTCCTGCATTTCAGTTCCAGAGACATTTAAACCACAATGCAACCGGAGCACCACCTCTTCCATTCATGTGTGTTATTATGCTGAGCTGATAGCATGCAGGTTAACTGTGGAGACTTGATGATCAACTCCTTCAACAAGACCAGCTGACTCCCAGTAAAAAGCTCCCTCTGCTGGTTCATCTTTAACTCCACAGCTTCTCTTTAACCTTTAAAACCCATTCAGTGAGACGACCACACATGAGTTGTTACTGAAAACATGTTTATTTTACAGAACTGAAAGAGAAAAGATAGATAGATAGAGAGAGAGAGAGAGAGAGAGACCCCAATATAAAAGCTTAAAAATGGTGAGTTTAAGTGTTCTGTGGTTGAGTCCTGCAGGTTTGTACATCTAAAATATAACTGTGGATCTCAACACGTTACTGTAAAACGTCTTGTTAAAACAGAGTTCTACCTTTCTAGGTTGAAAGTGTTTGTCTCGTCCTGCAGGCTGCAGCTCAGTCTGAACTTTGAACTGCAGGAGACACAACTGGGACCTGTTGATTATAAAAAAGTTCAAACCATGCTTAATGTTATGAAAACAATGTCCCCTTGGTATAAATGTACATAATGTACTCTGCAGCCAGATCTAATCAAATAACTACACTAATCAACATTTGACATGCCTCACCCCAACCCAACCTTCTAAAAATTGATTAAGTCACAACTATCAATTTGCATACTGGAGAAAGACTCATTGTCCTCACAGGAAAGGTAACTGTTGTCTTGGCATTAGAACAAAGAAAATGCATATCTCTGTAAACTTGAATAGAATTGGCACTACCTTTGTCTGCCATGAGAGTAAACCTGAATTCAGAGGTGTGTCCTAAATCGTGGGAGAGATGTCATTTGAGGAACCACCCTCAGCTCCTTTAGGATAAATTTGGAAACTTCACAATGATTCAGAACTGTTTGAATGTGTCTCCCGAAGGGGAGGCATGTTTTTGCAGTCCACTGCTGGCAGTGTTTTATTGATGTATTGTTTTATATTGTTTGGACTGCAAAATTGTGACCCCACAAGGAAGCATGCTTGCAGTCCACTGCTGGCAGTGTAACATTTGTTTTTGTCATGTCGTTTTCACCATGTTGTTTATTAAACCTTTTGCTTAACTTTCAATTGGACACTAGCCTTTCTCCTTCCTCCTCAGAAATCAAACGATCACGTTGTGTGCTTTTATATTTTCTAACAGACCTCTGCAGGACATGAAGAGACGTGATGGTCCCACTCAAGTTTCAACACATTCACATATATACATACATATTACTGTTTTTATTTTATTTTCTTTTTTTACATAGGCCTACTTACTGCTGCATAGTTAGAGTAAGTAAACTCACTGCCTCTCTGGCTGGCAGCCACAGAATTTTTTTCAGAAGTTTCAGGATGAACAGTTTGTTCATTCCTGTGGTCCAACCATTCAATTCAAGGGTGCTTCCTCAGGGTAAAATTGAAAACTATATGTACTAAGTAGGTACTAAATGACAGAGGAACCACAGATACCAGAAAGTGTTGTGGGGGAGGAGCATCTGCAGGGGAAGAGCGATCAGGAGCTCAACATGACAACCCAAATTACAAGTAATTTTCAGCATGTCGCATGTCGAGCAGTTAAGCTTTTATGTTCAATAATCACTTTAAATCCTACAAACAAACATTCAACATGATGAAAGTATTTTATTCAGTTTAACTAGATGTCGTCCTCGTCCTCTCCTGTAGACTGGACCCTGAATAAAGGAGTTCTCATTGTTGTTAGCTTTTTCTCCACTAGGTGACACTAACAGCTTGTTAAAATACAGCCGCATGTTTGAACCTGTTCAAATTTGATTGATATGTATTTCTTTCTTTCTGTCTGTCCCAATGTGTCAATACAGAATTATAAATAAAAAACCTAAAACTGTGTTGCCATCTGGACACCACACGGTGTATAACATCTCAGTGATATCTTACTCTGCTGAGTCTAAACACATTTGGTTCCTTGTTATATTTGGCAGTGAAGCACTGTTGTGGTTTTAAACAATAAAGAGGTATTTAGTGTGTAGATGTTTTGATAATGTGACATCTGGTTACGCTTGTTAATGCTGAAATATTTATTGACATGTTTCAGTCTTTCTGACCTTCAGGTTACAGTAGGCCTAAATATGCCATACCTGTCATCACTCCAGATTTACGCCAGACTTTACCCTTTGTGTTCTCCCTCCCCCCTCCCCTCTCCTCTGTAGCCTAGTAACATTCCTAGTGGCGTCACAACGTTCAAACGTCATCCGGCCATATATAAGCGGGCCACAAGCAAAACTATCATTACGGAGCAACATGGAAGAGAGACACACAGGAGAAGAGAGAAGCGACTATAAGAGGTTATTTTCTCTCTGCATCTAGTCCATCTGAACCCAGTCACTCAAAGCTTCAACAGGTTGGTTGGACTTGTGTTTTTCTTTTATCTTTTAGTGGGAGAGGATCGCTGTTGTGATGGTTGTTGCTCCGGTTTGTAGCCTACAGCAGAGAAGTCCCGGTTTTGTAAGATGATTTTGCTCTTTTTGTTTTAAACTTGGGATAAAGGTAATGACAAACTGTAGGCTATTTATTCTTGGACAAAGTTATAAATGATAGCCTAAACACAAATATATCAAAACCTGAGAAATGTTATGGAAAATAAATGACAATGTACTGTAAATCAGCACGGTGAGACCCTTTGGAGATATTATAGCGAGAATAACTTTTATTTTAATGACACACTGTACATGCCTGATCTATATGAATGTGTTTATTTTGGTCTCAAAGAGCTGATGACAACATAATTATCTTTTCAAGCTGTCATTCAAAATTCTCCAAGAATTACTCCTCTGTTTAGATAACAGCACATTCACACCTATTAATGATTGTCTTTAATTGTTTATGGCGTTTTTACAAAAGGCAAATATTTGTTCAAGTTCAGGGTGATTCTCCACTAATGCACATGTGGCTCTGTGGCCTCAGATCTACATGCAATCTTGGCATTTAAACACATCCAACAACTTTTGTTTGTTTAATTGTTTTAGATCATTATTACTCAGCAAGAAAAAAAACTATCTCTAATATCTCCATACACTGTAAACCCCAATCCAGCCATGGATTTTAATGTTACGTCCACACAAATGTTCAGGATTGTCAAAACAACATAAAAACTTTATGTTCATTTGACACAAAAAAACCATCCCATGTGAGGTTGACATAATTTTTTTATGTTAAGTCAACAATTTTTGACTTTTGAGTTCATTCTACTTAAATGTATAACGTCAACATCACATAATTAGTTCAAGGCCAATTAACAACACATATACTGTGCACTTAGCACATATTTTTATAGTTACGTAAACCTAAAAAATGGTTGTCAAAATATGTACTCAATGTTTTTATGTTCATATGACAAGCGGTCACTTTCATGTTCAACAAAATGAAAATATTGTGTTCACTTAACACAACAAAAACATATAATTACAACATAAGTTCCAGAGTTATGCTGAACACAAATATTTTGTGCTGTTTCACCATAAAACTGCCACAATGTTTTGTGTTTTTTACCAACGTATTATGTTTTAGTACACATAATTAAGTTTTAACTAGTCAAAGCAACGTTAAATTTAAAGGTTGAGAACAACTTCCATTTATTTGTTTGTCTAATTTAAAATGTTTGAATAGAAAGGATACATACAATTTGTGTTATGTTTGATTTGATCGTACTGCAGTCAGATGCAATTGGTTCATTGGCTGGTCAATTCCCATGATGCAAGGCGGTAAATAGAGTTGTGTTAAAATTTGCTGAAAAGTTTGCAGTTTGTTCGAAATACAAATGTAACTTTATGAATTCCGTTTATTAAACGTGTCTGTTTAGAATTTTTGTTGCCTGGTAATTGTCATTGTTGTGCTGATTTACATTTGTAACCATGAGTTAAGTGACTGTTACGTTTGATAAGAGCTGGACTATTGCAGCATTAGACTTTGAGCAGTAATAGGCTTCCTTCAGCCATTAAGCTGCAGTGTATCACTTCACTAGTGGTCCTTTTGTGTAAAGTGATAAAAGATCAGCAGCTTTAGAGGGGCCCCTATTTTGCATGAGGCCCTTGGACAGCCACACCCAAACACTCATGCTATTGATGTGGTTATGATGTTTTGACTGTTTAATTGTTGTTTGTACATAAAATTAACAAGTTATGACACATAACTTTTTGTGTTCAATAAGCATAAAAATACACATTAAGCAACCTGATTATTCTATGTTAATATAACGTAGAATTATATGTGAAGAAAACACTAATTATTTTTGTTGCATGACTAAAAAAGGTTATGTTAAACTGACATAAATTTCCTTTCAGATAACACTCATGTGACACATTTATTTTATGTTTAGTGTACTCAAAACTTTAATGTTACCATACTGTGCTAAATTAAAAGTTTTGAGTGCAAGCCGTTTCCAAAAATATTTTAGGTTGAGTTAGCGAAATTGGATTTACAGTGTAGTTTCTAAATAACTTATCCCAAGTCTTAATAAGTTCATAGTTGCATTAATGTATTTAAAATCACCTATAATAGGCTATAGGTAAGGTAGTCACTAAGGTAGCCAACCACAGATACAGTTCATCGTGAGGATTTACTGTGCCACATGTAAGTGTAACTTATAAAATCATGCAGACAATTATCATTTTAATAGCTTAGTATTCTATGCACTAAAACATTATGTAAAGGCTTTAGGCCGCCCTACACTTTATTGTATCCCCAGTTTAATATACAACTTAATTTTAAGCTGGGGATGATCCGTTTGTGGCCCTCTATGCAAGGCAGCAGTTGGTAACCAGTGAAGAGAGCGAGGAGCGGTGTAGTGTGAGAGAACTTGGGGAGGTTGAAGACAAGTCGAGCTGCTGCGTTCTGAATGAGCTGCAGGGGCCGGACGGCACGTGCAGGCAGACGGGGGCAGCCAGGAGGGAGTTGCAGTAGTCTAGACGTGAGATGACGTCTAGACCAGATTAGATGTGAATAATGTAGATATTGTGTTGATTCGAGACAGTTAGTGTTTGTTGATCCTGATAATAACGGATGTATTTATAATATTGATTCATCTGCTGCAGTTAGAACTCTGAATATGTTTGTTATTGGAAACTTTGAAGACTTAAAGTGAAACAAGTCAAACTGATGAAGCTCAACATACTTCCACTCTCTCTGTTAATTAGCCTATCTTTAAAACACGTGTAGGTTGAAAACAAAACTAAAGTATCAATGTGAGTCCATGGGAGTCTATACAAGCGACATACAAGGGTCTATACAAGCAAATGCGTATTTTTTTGGCCTCTATATACGTTCTATTATATATTTAGGCCTATACTAGTGGTATATAATAGTTTTCAAAAGGCAACTGAAAGATTTATCATTGAGCCTAGATCTTTTCACCTTCAGTCAATTTTTAAACTAAACTGTCAGAACTGAACATTTACACAGTTTATACACAGTAGCAAACTGATCTGATGTCTGCCTGACATGAGATAGATAGATAGATAGATAGATAGATAGATAGATAGATAGATAGATAGATAGATAGATAGATAGATAGATAGATAGATAGATAGGTAGATAGATCTCCATCTAATCTATCTATCATAATGTTTGGTTTAACATTCATATTAGACTATCTATCTAAAACGTTATGATAGATATCTATCATCATAACGTTTGGTTTAACCTTCGTGTGTGTGTGTGTGTGTGTGTGTGTGTGTGTGTTCTAATATGAAGGTTAAACCAAATGTTATGATGATCACAGATATATAGCTATACACCATTTTAATAGGTTTCACTGTCACAGATAAACAGGCCTAATTAAAACAACAATCATTGGAGAACGAGTAATGTTAGAGTTGTGTCTGATAACAAGGAAGTGAGGGCAAGTTGCCAGTTGAAGGTTTTTTTCCAATTGCTAACACACTAAAATGACATGCATAGGACAATTATTTAAACTGACACACAGAGAGCAAAACCTCTTCTCAAGTCTCCAAAAGTCTAAACACATTTTCTGCTTTACACACATTTTGCAATTCGAAATGGCACTTTTTGAAATGCCCTGAACACGGTTCTCTGCATAAGACACAACAATTGGACGTAAAGTCACATGTTTGCCATTTCAAAACAGTGCCATTCAAAATTAAAATTATTTTTGTTCAGTCCAATGCAAATATATCTGCTGTGCATATGTTGCACTGACTTGTTTTGTGAAAAATAAAAAAACAAAATGTTTAAACAGCATGTGTGTGTTTATCTGTAAATATTTCTGTGCATGTGAACAATCTGAAGAATTTTCTACAATTGTAACTATTTTAGTATTATGACAAAGCATACTAAAGATGAGTGTTTTTCATTATGCCCAACAGTGTGTAGTTGGTTAGACAAAAATCTGGTAACATGAATGAAGTGTGTGTCATGTGTTGTAAAAGTTTGATTTTGATGATATATGTAGTTTTGGTTTAGAGCTTAGATCGGCCCAAAAAATC
Organism: Sander lucioperca; assembly: GCF_008315115.2. Classification (NCBI taxonomy): domain Eukaryota; kingdom Metazoa; phylum Chordata; class Actinopteri; order Perciformes; family Percidae; genus Sander; species Sander lucioperca. The sequence goes on from NC_050189.1 coordinate 11,174,818, forward strand.
AAGCCCGAACCTGCCCGAGCCCGAGCCCGAGCACGTTGTGTCCGAGTGAAGAAAGGTAAAAAAAAAAAAGAAACAATGATGAACAACATATTGTTGTCACTGCCCAGGACTTGTTTAAACTGCTTCCATACCTCCGACTTTCCTCCACACTTGCTCAAAGTTAATTCTCCTGTTTTTCTTTTTTTCTTTACATCTTCAAGCTCTCGGTGTGATGCGTGCGAGAGGAGGAGACTCCGCGCATGACACGTGCTGCATTTTGTAACTGCAGCCTAACTTTTATACACATTTGTTACTTTTATATAGCCTATATATATTTATAATATTTCTGATTATGGCATAGCTGTCTCCCCACCCAAATAGGATAATAAGGTAATGGATAAAAAAAAAAAAAAAAATTGCTTGATCAAGGGTCCGGCCCAGGCGCGGTCCGGCCCGAGGATGTGGCGGAAAATAACGGCCCGAGCCCGACCCGAAGTCCGGTCGGGCTTGGGCCGAGAATCTAAACTCTAATTTGGTTGCAGTGCTTCATTTTGCAGGATATATATGAGGTATTTTGAAGTTTGGGTGTGTGGTTTTGTGAATTGTGTTTTGTATTTTGATAAAACCACCCTAGTTTGCAAAATTGTGTTTTAGCAATTGGAAAAAAACTGTAACTGCAGCTTTTAGTCACCGCCCTCTGCTTTATCTCACAGTTCATCTCAGATCATAATAGTAGACTCATACTTCCTTGTTCTTCCTCAGTTGAAAAACTCTACTATCTGGCACCATCTTGTGACAGAAATATATCACTGTAGCTGCTTATTGTCAGTCCTCTGATCAGTCATGTGTAATAAGTAACACAGAAGAAGAAGTATAAACAGACTGTATGTGTTCTCTCTCTGACCTGTAATAAGTGAACTCTGAGCTCATGTGTTTGTGACTCTTCACCTCTGTCTCCTCTCACAGGGAGAAGATGATCTGCAGCATCCTGCTGCTCATCATCCTGACCTCCTGTGTCTCTGGTTAGTTTACAGCTTCACTTTATTATCCACTAACACTAAACAAAGAATCACTAAAGTGTCCACAGAAACATGTGGAGATGGAGTTTAAAGTTGTCAGTGTGTCTGCTCCTCACTTTCCCTCTCTGTCTCCTCAACAGGAACATTTGTAGTGAATGTGACCCAGACCTCCTATCAGGCAGAGGAGAACCACGACATCACACTGGAGTGGACCTTCACAACCAACCCTCACAGTTCCTCCAACTCTCTTAATATCTTCTGTCAACTGTTAACTGATCTCAAGAATCCAGTCCTGTTTCATCTCCATGAAGGAGTTGAGGTCCCAGAGTCTCAGGATGAACAGTTTGCAGGACGAGTCCAGTGGGACAAAGACGTCCTCAGAGAAGGACGACTCAGACTTCATGTGTCCAGACTCAGGACTGAAGACTCGGGACTGTATGTTTGTGATTTGATCACAAGTTATGGGAGTAACTTCCATAAATGCCGTCTCAATGTCACTGGTAAGTTGATTCAGAAGAGCGTTCTTTCAGTTTCAATTCAGCAGCAGCTGAGAAGAAAAGTATACTATGGACTTCCACAATCCAAAATCCTTTGTTTTTTTCATCACATGAATGAAACAGATGTGTTTGGTCTCTTTACAGCAGCGAGGGATCGGCCTGAACCTGAGACACCAAACACAACAAGTCCACCACAACCAGAGAGTCGGAGAAGGATCGGACTCTACTGTGGACTGGGACTGATAGCATCAGCAGCTCTGCTGGGTTTTTGTTTCTGCTTGTCCAGTCTTTGTCTCCCGACAGAACAAGATTTCTATTCAGACAAAAGTCACAGTTCCGCAGGTGGATCACTGGAAACAGTTTCATCAACATCTTGAGCGAGTTAAATGAGACAAAACTGTTAAAATGAACAGTGTTGGGAGTAACGCGTTACAAAAGTAACGCAATTACAGTAATGTATTCCTTCTTGCTGTAACGCAGTAATATAACGCATTACTAATTAAATTTCGGTAATATTATACTCGTTACAATCTCAGTAACGCGAGTTACAACGCATTTTAACGCAACATTTAGTGGTGCATTGTTTTTTTTAAGAATTCACCAACACCGCAACACATTTCTTCACAGGAAAAAAAAAAAACTGTATTAGTTTCCTGTCGCTGTATTCGATGGTTGAGATGACTGCAGAGACAGATACATTTGCGAGATGGATATTATTTTCAGGAGTTATTACGCTGCGTTGAAGTGAGCTGTCCTGTTTCTATGACGGACATGTTGACGGACATGTTGCATCTCAGTAAGCTAGCAAGAGTAGGCTACACAACAGACAACTTCCGTGTAGCCTACTTCAAATCAAGTACTGTAAATAATGTTAATAGTGAGTTTTAATCACACTATAATTGAACATTTCCTTTAGAGTGTTTTAACCTAAACAACATGAATTTCTTATTGAAGTGCTATAAACAAACATTTTACAACAATGCCATACTTTTGAGTATTTTCATTTTCTCCTACTTGCCTATTATATGTTTTACTTATCTATTTTGTATAGCTTTAGTTACTTTGCATATTTATATTAATTATACAAAATATGAATAATCTATGATGTATTAAAGTGGATAAAGACGAGACTTTATTGATCCGGTGGTGAAATTCACAAGCTAGCTGCCAAATCAAACTTCCCCTGTTATTTTGGTGAAAGTAACTCAAAAGTAATGCAAAAGTAGTGTAACGCATTACAATTCAGAGACAGTAATATTGTAATATAACTAATTACTCTCAAATGACAGTAACTAGTAATCTATAATGTATTACATTTTGGAAGTAACTTGCCCAACACTGAAAATGAATCATTAAAGAACTAAAAATCAATCACATTACTCCACAGCACAGCGGAGTAGCTAATGTTAGATGCTGGCTATGCTGACAGTCATAAAAGCCTGTGCTCACGTGGAGCTTTGTACCCGACTGACAGACACACTTTCTCGGCTAAAAATGACTCACAGTTGGTCGGCTACAGCCGCTGAATAGGCTACACGGTTTGTTGCGGTTTCTGTCATAGGTCTGTTACGGTGGTTGTAAACAGCTGTGGCACGCTTGCCTGGTTCCCCGGCAACGTTAGCAGTTAGCGTGTGTTAGCATGGCGGCGTTAGCCAGGACCAGTTGGGTTGTGTTTCAATTGTTTTGCGAGTAACTTGTATAATTATAGTTAGTCTCATGAGCAACTCCTAAAATTATTTTCTGTAGCCTCTGTACCCAGGTTACAGTAGGCCTATATATGTCATGTGTCGTTGTAACTGTTGTCTTCCTGATATATGTTGATAGATAATGTCTACTGGATATGAACTACTTTATAAAAAGGGATTATTTTTTAATTTAACTGTAACAGTTAAAAACTTATATTGGGACAAAGATAATATTTATTTATGGGCGGTTGGTCTGGGTGTATGGATGGGTTAAACAAACGCAGGACTTTCACTGTTCATATCCCATGTGAGACCAAAAGTAAACAAGTTATTTTAACTTACGTAACATAATTAGTTTACGTCATGTACGTAAAGTACGTTAACTTAAACACATAACGCAAGTTACATAACAAAGTTATTTTAACCCAAACCATTGAGCATTTCCTAAACTGAACCAATTAGTTTTATTTCAATTTACAACGGTAACCAAATGATTCATACTGTGTCTGACGCTGGTACTGGTCCAATAGACATATGCTATGTTGTTCTCAGAGTTATTGGGAAACAGTCAACCAATCGTTGCAGCTTTGCTTCACCGCCGATCACCTGAATACCGAGGGAGCTAAACTGTGTTTTCAAACAATTGTTGTTATAAACCATCTTTTCTATATCCACGAAGCTCAATATTCAATGTTTAAAAGAGGGCAGAACACACTGACAAAGTTTAAACTGACTGTAAAAGTGTAAATAAGGGCCATAAAATGCCAATGTTCAAATCCAACTCCAACTCTGACTTTATGTTTCCTGGTTTCCGCTCCGCTCATAGTTCAACTAGTTTAAGGATTGCTGTACTTTCCATGGCTCCACGGTGCAAAGTCCAAGAGCTGACAAACAATTTTACTGCAAATCAGCCTATCAATGTGATATAAAAGAAGGTTTGGCTTTCTGTGTGAGGCATTTATTTGCTGTGAGGAAAGTTTATCCCTTATATCTCTGTTGGCGAGAGGAGACATGGAGCAGCAAAGAAATCAATAACCAGAGGTGAAATTCTTTCAATAGCTCTGAACGTCTGGCACATTTTGCAGAATTGACAATAAAGTTGACTTGACTTGATCCACTGAGTGATTCAACTTATAATGTAAACATTCAGAGGTTATATATATGAAAACAGTCTCACAATACATTCACAGTAAATAATAAATACTAAGGTATATTTCACATTATAGAAAACAATAGTTACTTTTTATGTTCAAGAACAAAGTGCTTCAGAAGTGTTCAGCAGAAGAATAAGAAGATTGCCCACCTGTCCACCAGGTGTCCTCAGACTCTCCTCATCCTGATCACCTGTGTCTCATTTCCCAATCACCCTGTCAGCACATATACCAGACCTGGTCCTGATTGGTCCATGTTGTGTCGGGCCTTAAAAAGCACCAATACCACACTGTGAAAATACTCCACTACAAGTCAAAGTTCTGCATTCTTACTTAAGTTAAAGTAAGTATGTATCAGCTAAACATACTTAGAGTACTTAAAATAAGTATATATTGATCAGTGGAGATGGTAACTGATGTTATGTTTCTTCCTTCAAACAGTTTGGACCCAGAACGTAAGAAGTGAAGCTGCCAAATGTCTCCTCACATCTGGATCAGTTCTGGATCTGACTTGTTCTGCTGGAGGAGACATGAGACTAAAGGAAGTTCAAACAAAGGAACGACACAAACAGAAGGTAATATAGAAACATTGCTGCTGGACATCTTACAGCTGCATCTACTAGAAATATCACAGCAGAGACTATGAGAACTTTGCAGCTCTGAGAGAAGTTTTAACTTTGTTCCAATGATGTGATCTGACTTTTGGGCCTCCTGGTGTGTGTTCTGCAGCTGCATGAAGACAGAAAACCAGTGTTTGTATCTGATATCAGGTGCATCAACTCAGTAGTGTTGGACCAGCTCATAAAACACATTTATACCAATTCAGCAAATGTAGAACTGAGACTAAATAAACAATATTTTCCTTTTAATAAACATAAGTGAACTTTTTGACCTGATGAATGAAATGCTTTCCACTCATTGATTGTCTTTCAGTTCATGTCGATACAGTGTTAAAGTCAGTTTGTAGAGATTTAAAAAATAGTTTGAAGAAGTGAATTAATCACAGTAAATATGCAGAATAGTTTCTGAACATGTTGACTCATGTTGCTGCATTAATATGTGGGACATTTTAATAGCTACTGGTCGAGAGTTTTATTTACTCTGGTGGCACAGCTGATGTGTTGGTAGTATTTGGGTAGCACTGACTTTAGATTGCAGTAATTGAAGCTGTGCAACCAGAGGAAATAAAACTCTCGACCACTGCTATTCAAACATCAAGGGAGCTTATAAATCTGTCTCCCGGCCTCACTTTGGGAAATCAGATCATTCCTTCATATTGCTGCTCCCTGTGTACAAGCAGGAGATAAAGAGGGAGAAACCCATTGTGAGGACAATACCGCGCTGGACTGCTGAAGGTGAGCTCATGTTGCAAGGCTGTTTTGAATCTACTGACTGGTCAGTTTTTAGTGATTCTGCTATCTTGCATGAGTACACTGAGGCAGTTACTGACTATGTTAAATTCTGTGTGGACAGCTGTATTCCCACGCGTACTTTTCGTGTTTACCCAAACAAAAAAACGTGGGTAAACAGTGATGTACGCGTGAAATTGTATGAGAGGACAGTGGCTTTTAAATCTGGGGATGATGCTCGTTATAAGAACGCAAGATACGATCTCAAGAATGCAATCAAGTCCACTAAAAAAACAACACCGGGACAAGATAGAGCGTTACTGTTCCGAAGGGGACTCAAGCGGTTACTAGCTACAAGGCTTTTACTTCCTGCCTCGTGTTTTCCCGCCTTTGTGATTGTCTGCGCCGCCATCATGTGTTTCACCTTGTGTACACATTGTTTATGATCTTATGTATTTAGTCTCTGTGCTGTCATCTTCCCTCCCTGTCTGTCATTCCCTGCGTCGCTCATTCCTGCTGATCACAGTCTGTGATCATCAAACAGTAATATATTCATATGAACGTTATGATGATCACAGATATATAGCCTATACATTGTTTGGCTGCACTGTCACAGATTAACAAAGGCCTAATTAAAACAACAATCATTGGAGAACGAGCACAACGTTATAGTTTGGAATGATAACAAGGAACCTGTTGAAGACCGTTAGAAACGGTCAAAGTTTCTAACGGTGACTAAAAAGCTTTTAGTCACCGCCCTCTGCTTTATCTCACAGTTCATCTCAGATCATTTTAGAGTTTAGATTCTCGGCCCAAGCCCGAGCCCGACCCGAGCCCGACCGGACCTCTCTTTATAATTTTTTAAGAACATTTTGAATGACATTTAAGACCTTTTATCACAATATCAACTGAGCCTTAAATTCAGTTTTTTCAAGCCAAGTATCGCTAAACTTGCACATCCCCAAAGCTAAACAATAAAATCAGTTTTACGTCTGTGGAACAATCCAGAAGAGAGAAGTAAGTTGCTGCTCTGCGTGTTCTTGAGGAGGCGGAGTCTCGGTGACAGCCTGAAGGTGCTCAAGTCCTTTATAAACACCACTGCTCGATGTTCTACTCTGTGTTTCCTGTCATCTCTTCATACAAACACATGCTGCACAGTTGGGTGGTTTGTGGTTTAGCTCATGACTTTATACTAGCTTGGTGTTAGAGGAAAGGGATCAGACTCACTAACTGGACCTCTGTCCTCTGGTCTCCTGGTTTGGATCTTAAATGACTGAAGAGACACACAAGGTAATGTGTGAATGTGTTGATGTTGGTGTTTAGTTTGATTCATAAAATGTTTTAAAGAAAAGGACTCTAACAGTGTTTCTGCCTTCTTCTCAGGATGTGTCTGTTTTAAAACCTCCCCCGGTAATTACAGCACTTTATGAGCTGTACTACCTGCTTATAGGCTCTATATATAGGAAGTCTCATTACCCTTTTTCACAATCAAATGTTATTTATTGGCCTAATATATTTCATTTTCAATTAGTGTTAAAATGATGTTTTGTGTAAAAGAGAGTTGGTTAATTAGAAGTGATTATTCTGTAACCCTTATGTTAATTTGATGTTATTATGTATTATATTCAACATTTTAGTTAGCATAACTGAAAGAGAAAATAAGTGAAGAGAAACTGAACAGGGTGGAAGGTGCTGAGAGTTGATGTTATTAGCCTATGTATTAATCCTGTGGCCTTTATGTTTTTTATGAAGTCAATAATTTGGACTGTTCTCTATGGAAGAGAAATAAAAAAGAAGACAAAACAACCAGTTTGTTTATGAGTTCCTGTTTTTTGTGGTGAAGCACGTGTTTCTTAGTCTGGCTATCACCAGACCAAGCTCAATCTTTTAAGATTGAACTACAGGATGAAATCAAATTGTTTACCCAGTCTACGTGTTTCTAGTTCGGCCACAGCTCAGAGGTGAAGAAGTGTTTTTCTGTCTAGTTGATAGACTTTATTTTAGTATGAAATGTGATGCCCTTTCCTAAAGTGGCACAAAATGTTTAAACATGTAAAATATTTTCTAGATTTAGATTTTTTTGTAGGTTACAGTTGGAACACATTTCTGCACGTTCTGTTGTTCTGGGTCAAATTCGACCTGCATTTCGGAAAAAATTATTTTAGTTTCACCAGAGAAGTCAAATAGAAGGGTTATTATGGGTTATGGGAATTCTTGAAATTGTGAAAGTGTACACTGACATGTCTTTCTAGAATTCTTTCTTTTTTTTGTGGCCATGATGATAACCGAGCAGCACATTTGACAGTTAAAAAATCAACCTGTCAGCTCAGCTCTTACTACTTATCAGCCAACAGATTCACTGATATTGATTTATCTGCAATAAACTGATGTTAGTCGTGTGCTAAAAGCAGGATGATGAACAGGATCAGCTGAGTAAACAGACTGTATATGTTCTCTCTCTGACCTGTAATAAGTGAACTCTGAGCTCATGTGTTTGTGACTCTTCACCTCTGTCTCCTCTCACAGGGAGAAGATGATCTGCAGCATCCTGCTGCTCATCATCCTGACCTCCTGTGTCTCTGGTTAGTTTACAGCTTCACTTTATTATCCACTAACACTAAACAAAGAATCACTAAAGTGTCCACAGAAACATGTGGAGATGGAGTTTAAAGTTGTCAGTGTGTCTGCTCCTCACTTTCCCTCTCTGTCTCCTCAACAGGAACATTTGTAGTGAATGTGACCCAGACCTCCTATCAGGCAGAGGAGAACCACGACATCACACTGGAGTGGACCTTCACAACCAACCCTCACAGTTCCTCCAACTCTCTTAATATCTTCTGTGAACTGTTAACTGATATCAAGAATCCAGTCCTGTTTCATCTCCATGAAGGAGTTGAGGTCCCAGAGTCTCAGGATGAACAGTTTGCAGGACGAGTCCAGTGGGACAAAGACGTCCTCAGAGAAGGACAACTCAGACTTCATGTGTCCAGACTCAGGACTGAAGACTCGGGGCAGTATGTGTGTGAAGTGTTCACAAGTAATGAGAGTAGCTCTGGTAAATGTTGGCTCCATGTCACTGGTAAGTTGATGCAGAACTTTCTTTCAGTTTCAATTCAGCAGCTTTTTAGATATATAACAAGAAAACTTTGAACTTCCACAATCCTTACACTTCTTTGTCTTATAGGAAAATGTTCCCCTTCACATGAATGAAAGGCACATTCTGCACTAATACAACGGCTCGACGTTTAAGCACAGCACATAATACAACAGCTCCACATAAACATGGAAAGAGCACTGCTCAGCCTCTGGGTAGTACATGCATTGAGTGCCAATAACATAGTTTTGAAAATCGCATATTTTATCACATGATTAAAATTCTATTATTTTGCATTTCAGAACAGTTTTTAAGTACATATTAACAATCGAAAGCAATTTTTACCAGTGTATCTTGATTGGGAATCAAATAAATGCAAAGTTACTTTATGAACTTGATTTTAAGATTTGTAATTATTGATTTACTGTAAACAAAAGAAAAAAGTGTGAATCTGTCATTATTGCACTATTCCTCCAAGTACCTAACTAAAAAACTAAAAATCCCTATCCTTACTAGAGTCAATATAGTGTTTAGTAACTCCTAAATAATGTTGATTACTCACTGACGTCTAGTGATCACCGGTTAATGAGACAGAGTTTGCAGCACTTTGCAGCTGTTCCAGTGTGGCTACTTTCTCCGTGTCGTACAGGCTGTGTATCCGTGAAAACTACTGTCTCCCTCGACAGCAACGAGACAGGTCAACCGTAGTACGTCTTTAAGACCCGAGTCCTCTATGATGCTGACAGGTTTGCAGTTAGTTGCCACCCGTTTCGCAAGAGCTGTAGTAATTTTTTGTAAATATTTTAATTCGGCTTTACACAATGTGCATATGGCTTTCGACTTGTCTACGAGCTGTCCGGGAGTTTTGGAAAATAAAAAGCGCCATTCAGGATTTCATTGCTGCTGTCTTTCTCCATCATGCCTGCAGCCTGCAGCAGCAGGATGTGTTACGAGGAAGTGGCAGCTTGATGAAAGCTAAGCCGAGTGAAGTGTAAAATAAATTAATAAATGCCGGCATGCGATTAATGCGATTAAAAAAAATGTATCGCATCGCGTCGGCCCTTAACCGCATCGCGATTAAGGCGTTAACGCTGACAGCCCTAAAATAAACCAAAGACAGATTGTTGTTATTATCAGTAGTGGCCCATAGAGGGCAGCCCTTCTGGCATTGGCCCAAATTCCAGATGGCCAGTCCGTCACTGTGGTTCAATGTCACTGGTAAATTAATTCAGGAGAATTTTGAAAAATGAAAGATACAGATTATTTAGTCATTCTTTTTCACTAAAAACTGTTTTTTTCCCTGTCAATCTGGCCGTAGGCGTAATTTACAGGGGGGATGGGGGGTTACAACCCCCCAATTATTAAAACTGGCCAGTGCACCCCCCCCCCAAATAAATCTATTTTAATTTTCTTTACATAACTAAAGACATTTGCACCATAACTGTACTAAAAAATGTACTAAAATGCAGAAAATTAAGTGTTTTGGTTGACGCTCCAAATTTACAACCCCCCCCCCCCTCCTATACATACATTTGGTTTGTTTACATAGTAGTCATTAGCCGCTAGCTAACGAGTCACTCCAATGAATTTATAATTAAACCTGGATAAATGCACTTTACCCAGGCCTTTTTGAGAATATGCATACATTACTAAGATAGCCAGTCTTGACTGAAGAGAGAGAGAGAGACAATTTACTCATTTAACTTCAAAAGGTGTCTGCAGAACTGAGGATACAACTTTTATTGAAAAGGTTGAATAACATGTTGACGTGTATAATAATTTATAGTCTGAACTGAGGAGGATGCTGAGCATCATTACATAGGCAGTACATAGACTATACAGCTTTCTTAAAAAGAATGAAGGAATGAATGAATGAATGAAGAAATTATAGAAGGTTTAATGTAATATTGGTAATACAGGTCTTCAAAGAGCTATGGTAGTCATTTTGGGTTAAATCAAGGTGGTGTTGTGCCACATTTGGCCACAAGATGTCCTCACACTCTCATTTACTCAGTCACTGACATAGTGTGTGATCTCTCTGCCTTTGGTTGTGGCTCCTTTCCTCAAAGTCTGTGTTTTGACCCCTGCAGGTCAGACTCCATCCATTTCCCTCTATGACAGTCACCGTGCTGTATCAAGATAACTCTACAGGGGACCAGTGTGGTGTGATCCAGATCTCACTAAGACAGGAAGGACTGAATGTCTTTCACTGATCTGAGGCTCAACAACACAGGCACCTAAACATTTATCCCCGGTGTTAACGAAGATAGTCTCAGCAAGAGATGTGATCTCAATGTTACAGGTAAGATGACATCATACATAGAACCACTTACATATCATGCTAAGAAATAAACAGTAGCTCATTCATCATCAACCATTCACTGTAGGCTAATTTCATGTTGCATGATGTGTGTAATGAAACTGTTGTTGAGGTTTTGAGCTGCATAAGATGCTCCTGTCAGATATCTGGTGTCTGATTCAGCATCCTGCTGTGGTCAAAATGTCACATGTCTCTTAATAATCTGTATATTTGATCACAAGCAGTTGGGATTAAACAAAAGAGCTTAAAATATATAAACCAGACTGCAGGTGTAGCATGATTTGGGGTGGTGTGTGTGTGTGTGTGTGTGTGTGTGTGTGTGTGTTTGTGTGCATGTGTGTGTCTGTGTGTGCGTGGACTTTAATTTCCTTTTATGAAGTAGCATTTTTTTTTTAGTACTTTATTATTTCCCCGAGCACGGTTCTGTCTGTTGTTCTGCATGATAGTTATCCCAATGGCTCCAAAGGATAAATCTTTGTCAAGTACCTCCTGTGTGTGTTCAGTCAGAGCAGTGATAAGGCGTCCTGTAGATAATGTCTCAGTTATACACACTGGAGATCATTCATGTGCAAACAAACCAACATCATATTTTACCAGATGGGAGTGAGAATGTGTTGGCTGGAGACCCAACAGGGACCGCTGCAGGACATGAAGAGACATGATGGTCCCACTCGAGTTTCAGCACATTCAGGTATATTACTGTTTTCTTTTTCTTTTCTTTTTTTACATAGGCCTACTTACTGCTGCATAGAGTAAGTATCTGCCTCTCCGTCCCTCTCTCAGACACCCCCCCACTTCCCAACAGCTATTTGCCTCTCTGGCTGCCAGCCAGGTATCAGATTACAGTTCCTCCCTCTGTATGACAGTATCATACCAACCCGTTGATGATGATGTGTTACAGCGTGTGTGTCTGCTACTGGGCAGGACTGGGAGCTTTAACCAAACACTACGAGAGAGAATCTGAGTCTGAATCCATTATTACTGTCTGGGACCTTTCAGGATTCTTACTGGGAATACTGGGACTTCATTAAAACGGTTTTTAGAAGTTTTTGCTTCTCTCACTTCCCATACTACAAACAAACAAAGCAAACTTTTTGCAAGTATTCTAGTCGATTCTAACAGCAAGATGAATATGCTACTACTGAGCTGTTTTTAAAAGTCGATTGGATGAGTTTTCAGGTGAGTGTGATCTTCTTAGTGAATATTTGCTACATGTATAAAAGGTAAAGCTGCGTGTTTAGACCTCCATCACTCCTCTACTCTGCTGCTGCTGCACGTAGCATGGCTGCAGGCTACATGTTGAGAACTAGTTTTATAAACTGGTTTGCTGTGTCTGTCAGTAACATACATGATTACATTACTTGGTCGTTTAGTTTTTATAGAAACCATCCCATCTGGTTCATGTTCTGATATCAGCTCTCACTAAGACACTGGCTGGGTTTACATTACAGTGATGTCTGGGGGAATATCCGAGGTGTGGCTGGACCATATTCAGACAGTGTCAGTAACCACCCAGACACAAGTTAACACCAACCAGTGCTCTGTGAAATAGTCTGTCATCATTTAATGCCGATATTAAAACGATTTAGACATTCTTACACACAAAAAACCTACAAGCAATGTATCCTATTGCACAAACTTCGTATTTGAAATTTAATTTGAACAAAGAGTTATTTATCTACACCAGTAGAGCCCAGGCCCTCTTGTGGTGGATGTTGAGCACAAAGCTGTGCTGTCACTAGTAAATATTATTTTAATTAACTATATCAACTGTTTTAATGAACCTGATTCTGACTGAACAAGTCAAGTTATTAACACCATTAATCCATGATTGCCCTTTACGTTATGCTGTTCTTTTAGTTGAGTAGTTAACTCTGGTGTTGATGATGAAGAGCAGCAGGCTCGTCTTGGTAACTGTTTCTCAATACTTCACTTTAACAAATGAAGAGGTTTAACTTGAGGAACCTTTTGGAGAACTTTCTAACTAAATAAAGTTGATTTAAATGGTCTTTGCTGACTGTTATAGGTCATTTTTAGGGCTGTCAAACGATTCATTTTTTCTTAATCACGATTAATCGCTGAATTTCTATAGTCAATCACGATTAATCGCATGTTTTATCACATGATTAAAATTCTATTTTGCATTTCAGAACTGTTTTTAAGTACATATTAACGATGGAAAGCCATTCTTACCAGTGTATCTTGATTGGGAATCAAATGAATGCAAAGAAAGTTACTTTATGACTTGACTTTAAGATTTGTATTTGTTTATTATTTCACCCATTTTAAGTAAAGGTGCTGCAAAGGGTCAAAATAGTAGTCTAGTCCCGAGAGGCCGTAGATTCTAGTGATTTTAGAACAGCTAAGGGGCGTTGTTAGGCACGACGCAAGCCGAGTGAAGTGTAAAATAAATTAATAAATGGCAGTATGCGATTAAAAAAAAATGAACGCGTTATGCTTGGCCCTTAATCGCATTGCAATTAACGCGTTAATGCTGACAGCCCTAGTCATTTTTAAATCTACTTTTTCTTTTCTTCGTGAAGACTCACATTCACAGAGTGATTCAACTTATATTCAAACGTTCACAGACGTTGGCGAGATGGGACGAGATAGTCCTGTCCTGGCAGGTTTTTCTTCAGCGATTGTGAGATATGTGAGCATATCTCCCTTATCATCTATGTAGCCTGCCAACAATCTGCTTCAGCCATGCTTGAACTAAATCTACCAAAAACCTCCTGTCCTCTGCTGACTGGTGGATGTTATTTCTGTTCTTTCCTAATGTTCACTTCCCTATTTATATTAAAGAAGTTGTTATGACTCTTCTGTGTGTAAAACTTTTTACACTAACTTACTCAGAGAAAGTTAATCAACAAAAAAGATAATTTATGTTATTAGTGCTGAAATACTCAAGGTGTTTATTTAGATCAAGTGGCTTCTTCCCATGCTAACAGGGATCTGGTTTGACTTTGTGTAGTGAAAGTATAGAAATGATTTATTGATCAGGTAAAGACCCTGTCCTCAAACTGAGAGAAATCCAATCAACAGTCTAAATGTCCTCCCAGTTCCTCAAAGACTCCTGAATGTCAGCTGAAATAGACTGTGAGGAGGTTTAAGATGAGAGGTAGTCTACTGGTCTGTACATTAAAACATAAAGAAAAGTTTCTATTAACTTCATTAGATTAGTGGAGAGTCCAGAGTTTCCCATCATGCACTGTGGTCGGTGGAGAGAAGCTGGAAACAGTAGATGTTTTCAGTTTAGATGACTTAGATTTGTTATGAGAATATGGAAATTTGAGCACCTGGGACTGCTTGGCCACTCAGCCTCACATGACACCCTCGAGCCTTTATGCCCTCATACAGCTGCTGCATCGTGTGTTTGGTGTTTGGATGTGCTCATTAACTCTATACTGGCTGTCTGTTGCAGAGAAGACAGATTCAGATGGACCTCTGTCCTCTGGTCTCCTGGTTTGGTTCTTAAATGACTGAAGACACACAAGATAATGTGTGAATGTGTTGATGTTGGTGTTGTCATGATGTGAATCCTGTTGTACAGATTTAGTGTGTGAGGGTTGGTGGATTAGACCAGAAGTTAACAGATAATAATGTGGTCGGTTCTCTCAGTAAAGAGACAATTCAACAACAACCTATAATATAAACATTTAGTAAAGAGTCGTTTTCAATATGACAACATGAGGTTGTTTGAGTGTATACTGTTTCTATATTGCAACACTGAAAGAGGAAGTGGCCTGAATGTCAGGCTACTTCCTAAAACATTTTAATAGGCAGCTTTATAAGACATTAAACAGCAGCTGCAGCATTTAGTGAAAAGTCATTTTCATTATGATAACATTTTAATGTTATTTGTCCTGTAGGAAGTCTATTGTCCAGGACTCAGAGGCGTCATTAGGCCTCGGCGCAAGTCTCTCTCTCTCTCTCCCTCTCTCTCTCCCTCTTTTATTTATTTTTTACAAAAATAAGTAGGCCTATAATAGAATAAAAAGCCCCAGGATGGCACATGCAAATTATGAAGATAAGTATTTTCCAAGGCACTCACAGTTCTTAAATTTTTTGTAGAACTCATGGTAGAACTACTTTGTCCAGTTTATTTTTCCGAGGCGAATAGTACGGAAAAATAGTAGCCCACCTACCTACGTGCGGGGTCTGACCATCATTAGCAGGGACATGCAAAGGTACTTGCTATTGTTGCCCGTGCAACTGCCCGTTTGCCATGATTGGCTTAGCTGCCCCTCTGGTGAAAGAGCCTAAATAAACTTTTCTTTCTTTATTTTTTTTACATTTTTTTGCTGTGGTGACTGCATTATTACGATAATACGCCAATCATTACTAAAGTTAAATCAAATTAAATGCTATATCATCCATAGACAGAAATAAAATATTAGAAGCACTTTTCCGGTGATGGCTGAGCGTTACTGAGCAGCCTCCAACTGAGAGAGACGACGTAGATGTGACGTGAGCAACCTGTCTGAAAGTTGGAAGTCTTCTGGTAGCTGTGCCAAGAGAAATCTCAATCATTCCCAATCTTACAGAGACGGAGAGCGTAGGTATATGTAAGGAGATAACATAGGCACAGGCTAATTATTGATCACTAAAATGCTAGCTAACATTAGTAATTAAACTTAAACAGCTAATGTGAGACGAAACTGCCTGCAAGCTTCTCCTGTACTATACGGTAATTTATCTACTATGCGACAGTAAGTTCCGTGGTTATGACACAATCGTTAGCCTATTTTTACAAAAACGTCTGCTACGGAGCCGTGAGATAAAAGGTAATGGAGCCTTTTATACATTGTCGTGTTTCTTAAGAAATAAACAATGGACAAATAGAGTCTTTAAACTCTTCAGAGGTAAAGTTATTCTCTGTCAAAGTGACGTCAAAATGAATGGCAGTCAGGAATGCTAACGGCGGGTGATGGCTTGTTTAGCATCAAAATGGCGCCATAGGAGCTACGCGTTGCGGGGAGAAGCTTACCCCCTTGATATCATCCAAGCTTGCCCTCAGCGATGCCCTCTGCCCCCAGTCACGTGACTTTGTTTATTTTCTCACACACGGAGCACTGCATCTGAAAGAGAGGGAAAGCTCTTCAGCCTTCACGTGAGTTTTTAAAGTTCTGGAGATTATGACAAATGCCCTGTGAATAGTAACCAAAAAAATCCACTTGAGCTTTGAATAAAGTGCAGCTTCAGCTTGTAACGTTTGCATCACGCCGCACAGCATTGGCTTAGCTATAGTAACGTAAAATGCTACGTTATCAACCGAAGCTAATAGGCTCGTTCAAGATGAGCCAGGTCTGCGCAGAATCGATCACCAGCGATCGCCGCCCAATGCATGCCGGTTAGATTTGATCCGACTTGATCTGACTTGATCCCGACTTGCTCTGACGTCATACGTGGGCAACGATAACCTCACGAGATCAAGGCGGCCGCAGTTCTGAGACGCAGGCAGCGCAGTTGCTTTTCACCGACTGCAAGACCCAGGCGGACCAAGGGCATGCTGGGAAACGCCGGCCTCTCAGCTGATCTAACAGCTGATTGGGTCAGAATCAACTCAACATAATGACGTTTTATATAAACTTTTTATGGTTTTTGAATTGGAGGGATTTGAACTGCTATTTGTGTGATTTTAAAGGCTTATTCTGTACAAACCCCATGTTGTGTGGCTGATATGATGTTTAGTGCTCTTGAATCATGCTAGGTTATACGTTGTTTACAGTCAATATGTTACGTGAGTTTTCAACCAACAGTCAGATGTGACGTTAGTGAAACTGAAAGGCGTATACTTTATTCAGATTCTAATAATTCTAATCAAGATGAGGCCTATCTCAAGGCTCCAGACCAGAGAGGGAGGGAGAGCATGCGGAGCATCACTCAACAAATCAGACGACTACATAATGAGTGTGGTGAGTGTCCCTATGAAAGGGCCATGTCAGTAAAAGCGCGATAAGGAAAAAGATAGATGCTACGGCCAATAGTATTCTTAACTTAAAGGTACATTATACTGTAGAACTTATTCAGAATTATAATGTTTACTTTGGAGACAGGGGGGGGGCTTTTTTCCAGATTAGGGAAATGGCCCCTCCAAATGTGTGTGCACGTCCCTGGTCATTAGCCTACTTATTTGTTGCTTTGAAAGGTGTAAATTAGATTTTCGGAGAAATCATAGCCCAATCAGTCTAATACATTGATGCCATCAACACTAAGTTTAGGAGGGCAATACTAATGATTTAGTTTGAAGTTCAGAGTCTGAAGCAGACCTGTGTTTCTCTTAGTGTCCACTCTCTCTGTAAAAGAGATGAGCAGCGCCTCTTCCTGGTCTGTTCCTCTTCAGGTCATCATAATGGACGCTCTGCTGTGGGCAGGCAGCGGCAGATGTGTCGCCTTTGTGTTCCATGTTTATGATTATTTATTTCAGTTTTCCACCCCTGATGTAGAGCAGCGTACAACCACTTCCCTAAACTTTCTCTCATTCAGAGAGCAGAGTCTCAAACAGGGCTCTGAGTCTGTCAGAAGGTCTGACATCTACCGTATCAGCAGAGTAATAATGCACAACAGACTATGGTGCAGGTAGAATATTTTCTGAAATATAGTGACGTTATTCTTGTATTAGGCCATTATCACTTCATTTTTCTCAAACTATCACAACTCAGATGGGATGAGATATATCTTGAATGTGCAAAAAGTTTTGAACATGAGCAGAAATCTTGCTCCAACACATCTGTCATGGTTATGGTTTTCTGTTCTAGTCTTTCCTGTTTTATTGTGTTAATGTATTCCCTGTTTCCTTGTTGTTGACTGTCTCCTGTGGTCTCTGTTGTGTTTTACCCTGTTTTCATCCTTGTGTATGTTTTAAGCTTCAGTTTCCTGTATTTTGTAGTCTCTCTCCCATGTCGAGTCTTGTTTTACATCCTGTCTTTCCTGTCTTGGGTTTTTCCACCTTTGTGATGGTCTGCCCCGCCCATCTGATGTGTTTGACCCTCGTTACCTCGTGTATGTAGTCTCTGTGCTGTCTTTGTCTCTTGTCAGTTCATTGTCCTCCCTCCCTGTCTGTCATTCCCTGCGTCTCTCATTCCTGCTGGTTTATTCCTTTCATGTCTTCTGGTTTTCTAGTGGTTTGTGGTTTTTGGTTTGTCTTGGTTTGGACTGCCTCCCTGTCTACCTCAGGACATCTTTCTTTGCAAGTATTTTGTTAATAAAATCCTTTACTTGCATTTTTGGGTCCGAGCCTCACAATCCTGACAACATCTGAAATATTAAAATCCACAAACATTAAAGTATCATTAAGTTGAATAATTGTCATGTGCACATTTAAGAAGGTTATTATTATTATTATTATTATGATTATAGTTTCCTTCCCTAACAAAATACGCAGAGAGCAGGGAGGAGTAAGTCATGTCTAGACTACATGTGTGCTGACTCAGATAGAATTAGAAAAGTTGATCTACAGGAGAAGAAATAGTTGAAAGTAATACAGAATGCCTGAAAGCCTTACTGCTAAATATTCCATTATGTTTTTATATTTGTATTGTAATCTATGTTTCACTTTACATAAAGATATTTTCATCACAAATTGCTTCAGAAAAAGGTAAAAAGGCATCATAAGTCACCCCACAAATCTAGGAACAAGACCCTGTCCTTTGGGTTACCAGACCAGTTATGATTAGGCCAAATGTTGGTGCCATCTAACTAATATCTACGAAATGGAAGCTAAAATGAACAGTGGCTATTAACAAGCTGGGTGAGCCAGTTTATTTAAATGGGTCCAGGCTAAGCCCTGAACCTCCTCAAGTCCTAGAAAACACCCCTCCAAGTTATTAAAGGTGAATATTGTAGAAATGTTTCAGTGTTGTCTCAGACAGTTTAAACACTTTATTAATGTTTGTTGATCCAGATAAAAACTGATGTATTTATGAAACTGATTCATCTGCTGCTGTTATAGCCTATATGTTATATATTTAGACCTATAAGAAGTATAATAGTTTTCAGAATACAACTGAAAGAGTTATCACAGATATATAGTCTATATATCATTTTAATAGGCTGCACTGTCACAGATTAACAAAGGCCTAATTAAAACAACAATCATTGGAGAACGAGCACAACGTTATAGTTTGGAATGATAACAAGGATCCTGTTGAAGACCGTTAGAAACGGTTAAACTGCAGCTTTTAGTCACCCCCCTCTGCAACAACAATCATTGGAGAACAAGTAATGTTAGAGTTTTGTCTGATAACAAGGAAGTGAGGGCAAGTTGCCAGTTGAAGGTTGGTAACTGTTTTAACTGCAGCTTTTAGTCACCGCCCTCTCTGTTCTTCCACAGTTCATCTCAGATCATAATAGTAGACTCATACTTCCTTGTTCTTCCTCAGTTAAAAAACTCTACTATCTGGCGCCATCTTGTGACAGAAATACATCACTGTAGCTGCTTATTGTCAGTCCTCTGATCGGTCATTGGTAAAAAGTAACACAGAAGAAGTATATATATATATATATATATATATATATATATATATATATATGTCCTCTCTCTGTCCTGTAATAAGTGAACTCTGAGCTCATGTGTTTGTGACTCTTCACCTCTGTCTCCTCTCACAGGGAGAAGATGATCTGCAGCATCCTGCTGCTCATCATCCTGACCTCCTGTGTCTCTGGTTAGTTTACAGCTTCACTTTATTATCCACTAACACTAAACAAAGAATCACTAAAGTGTCCACAGAAACATGTGGAGATGGAGTTTAAAGTTGTCAGTGTGTCTGCTCCTCACTTTCCCTCTCTGTCTCCTCAACAGGAACATTTGTAGTGAATGTGACCCAGACCTCCTATCAGGCAGAGGAGAACCACGACATCACACTGGAGTGGACCTTCACAACCAACCCTCACAGTTCCTCCAACTCTCTTAATATCTTCTGTGAACTGATAACTGATCTCAAGAATCCAGTCCTGTTTCATCTCCATGAAGGAGTTGAGGTCCCAGAGTCTCAGGATGAACAGTTTGCAGGACGAGTCCAGTGGGACAAAGACGTCCTCAGAGAAGGACGACTCAGACTTCATGTGTCCAGACTCAGGACTGAAGACTCGGGACTGTACTTGTGTGATGTGCTCACAGATTATGGGAGTAACTCTGGTAGATGTTGGCTCAATGTCACTGGTAAGTAGATTCATTATGAAAAATGTAGCTCAAATCAATCAATCTGATTGGTTCATTGCTGTGATATAATAACCACATACAACGACTGTAATTCAAATTCCTTTTGCACATAAAAAAACATTATACTACAAATTGATAACTGGTGCCTCGGAGGGAAGCCTTTCATCTGCCCACACTGCCAGGACACAGAGCTGGTTTCAAATCAGCCAAATATCTCTTTAAGTTTTCACTTTATTTAGAATATTTTCCACCTAAACCTTGCCGTCAGACAGCCCTTTTCAACGGAGAACGGAAGCTGTTATCTCTGCTCTCTTCAAAGCTGCCAAAATCCCTTTATAAAAACAATAACTTTACCTCGAAGAAAATGGAAGTTGCTGCTCTGCCGCTGCCTCGTTGGTTAGTTTGTTAATTGTGTGTCTTTCTTTGGCATTATGCAAAAGAAATTCTGCGCTAAAAGTCTGTGCTAGCCGCTAGTAAATCCAACCTGGGCTGCGTTATATAGTATCCACCTCAGTATGTGTGGGAAGCCAGCCCAGGAGGGCCTACTTTATTGTTAACATGATTATTTATTAAAGTCTATTTAAATTAAATTGGAATGTGACTAAGTTTAATTATGTTATACTGTATTTGATGACCATTTTTTTTAAAAGCAATAGTGTGATGGTTGGGGTCGGCTGGCTGTGAGTTTTTGTTTATTTTTCCCTAGCTGTTGGTTTTTTTTCCTGTTGGCTCTGCCTCTCTCCCTGTGTCTCTTTTGCTTTCCCTCCTCCTCCTCCTCCTGTCTACTGCCTGCCAGCTGACGAGACACACCTGCTGCAATCACCATCACCGCTCTCCCGCCACGCACACCTGCCAGCCATCTACAATTAAGCACAGTACTTCAACCCCGGCTCAACAGACCATCTCCGCTGAATTGTTGTCTCTGCTTCATCGGTGCTCGCATACGCTATCTAAGAAATCCTTTTGCACTTACCTCTCCCTGTGTGTTTTCCTGTCTTACCCTTCTTTGTGTTCGTTTTGCATTGACCACTTCCAAGTCTCCAAATCCAGTCAGCTGGCCTCTCCATCCAGTCCTCCTCCCACGGCACCCTGCTTCACCCTACCTCCATCTCCGCGTCCAGTTCCCTCGCCATCCTAGCTCCTGCCCCTGTGTTCCCTCGCCATCCTAGTTTCTGCCCTCGAGTTTCTCGCCATCCTAGGTTTGTCCCTTGAGTTCCCTCGCCATCCTTGTTCCCGGCCCCGAGTCCCTCACCGCCCTATGTTTTTACCTTGAGTCTCTCACCATCCTACTTCCTGCCCTTGAGTTCCTCGCCATCCTAGGTTTGTTCCTTGAGTCCCTCGCCCTCCTAGTTTCCGCCCGTGAGTCCCTCACCATCCTAGGTTTTCCCCTTGAGTCCTTCTCCATCCTAGTTCCTGCCCTTGTGTTCCTCGCAAGCTTTATTCGAGTTCTTTGCTTTAATAAATTGTAACTTTTTGAGCCTTGCATTTGAGTCCGATCTGTTCATTGTAACAAATAGCTCACTTCAGTCTGTATGTGATTATATCACAGCTAAGAGGAAATCCTTACACTTCCTTCTTTTATAAAAATGAAATGAAATGTTTTTCTTCACATGAATGAAACGGATGTGTTTGGTCTCTTTACAGCAGCGAGGGATCGGCCTGAACCTGAGACACCAAACACAACAAGTCCACCAAACACAACAAGTCCACCACAACCAGAGAGTCGGGGAAGGATCGGTCTCTACTGTGGACTGGGACTGACAGCAGCTCTGCTGGCTCTCTGTACTCTCTACTCAATCTTCAGTCTTTGTTTTACTAAATCTACTGATAATAAAAGAAATCACCTACAGTTTTCAGCCGTACAGATGTCGAGTTTATCAGACACGAGCCATCAGGACTAACAGCACCCAGTCTGGAGGACCCTCTTTAAATGAGTCATCAGAACATAAAGTCACAGTCATAAAAACTAAATCAGACTCCTAGAGTCTCTCCTCCTTCTGTTCTTAGTGTCAGAAAACTACTTGTGATATAAAATGAATATTGTAGGATATTTTGATATTTTAAATGATGATCATGTTACTACAGGTTTGAGTTTAAATGAAGTTTACATGTTTAGTAATGTTTTGTCCTCTTCTAGTTGTGTAATTACTTGCATCAATATATTATGTCATATGTTACTTGTAATGTTCTCTCTATTGTTACCTGTCTATAGATGTAGCATTAATGCTAACCCCAGCATGTTTACATCTTGATGTTCATTAATGTGCTCTGCCCCTATTAGATATGTAAGTTATCACAGCAGTAATAACTAATATCAGTGTTAATAATGCTTTCATTGACTGAAGGGTTTGGCAGCTTTTAAAGAAACAAGGGAAAGACTTGTTGACGTTTCTTAGACAAATATGAAAAATGACCACAGCTTGTGTGTTTTCTCTCAGGTAGTGTTTCAGTTCTTGGTCTTCAAGCATACGAGGTGCTAGGCTATTTTTAGGGGTGCTGAAGCACAAATGTAAATGAAAAAGTTGAAAATTAACAGCAGAAAAAAACATGAATATTCCTGTCTAAAAATATGTTAAGGCTTATTTGACCAGTTCAAGGTATGTCCCCCTAGTCCAACACCCCTGGGTATGTGCTGCAATAATCATGCTTTGTAGTTGCCATCTTTTTTCACAGCAGATGCCTTGAATCTGTTGATAGTTTGTCATAATTGTATGTCTCAATCTGTCTATTTCTTTCCCCAAAACTCACCAGAAGTCATGATTTAAGGGATTAAAAAAAAAAAAAAAAAAAATCTTACGGGGGCATACCCCCGCACCCCCCTACCTTAACTGCTATCAACTGCTCATTAGGGGCTGAGCCCCCCAAAGGTCAGATCCTAGAATCGCCCCTGTCTTCAAGACAAAATGTGAAAGACTGATTTTCTTTCTTTTTTTTAGCTTCAATGTAAAATATTTCTGATTAAAAAAGTCCAAAATTTCAGAGAAAATTATCTCTTCTATTTGTGTATTAACTTGCATCAATATTTTATGTCATATGTTACTTGAAATGTTCCCTCATGTCTTACTACTGCAGATGTAAATTAGCATTAATGCTAACTGATATGTTGCATCTTGATGTTCATTAATCTAAATGAATAAGTTATGACAGCAGGAATGACTGTCTAGAAATAATGCTTTCATTGAGTAAAGTGTTTTGTAGCTTTTAAGGAATCAAGTAAATAAACTTGGTGACCTTTGTTACAATAAAATAAATAAAAATGACCACAGTTTATGTTTTTCATCAGGTAGTGTTTCAGTTCTACGTCGATTGAGACTAAATGCAAAGACAGACTTTTTTTACCTTCAATGTAAAATATTTGTAATCCAGAAGAATCTGAGAAAAACAATGTTGCTGCTGAAACATCTGAGATATGATTTGGTGTTTTACTACAACAGAAAAAGGAAATGAAGTGAATCAAATTTGGTAAATTACAGCAAATAAAGAAATCACACAGAACAATATGGAGACATCTTCCTGCTTCTTCTTCTTCCTGCATTTCAGTTCCAGAGACATTTAAACCACAATGCAACTGGAGCACCACCTCTTCCATTCATGTGTGTTATTATGCTGAGCTGATAGCATGCAGGTTAACTGTGGAGACTTGATGATCAACTCCTTCAACAAGACCAGCTGACTCCCAGTAAAAAGCTCCCTCTGCTGGTTCATCTTTAACTCCACAGCTTTTCTTTAACCTTTAAAACCCATTCAGAGAGACCATGACAGGAAATAACAGACAGCTTTAAACACACTGAGGGTCAATTACAGGTTCACTTAAAAAACTAAAAAACATTAAATCTCAAGATTAGATTAGATTCAACTTCATTGTCATTGTGCACAAGTACAAAGACAACAAAATGCAGTTTGCGTCCAACTAGAAGTGCAAAAAGAGAGTACAGTTGGTTTACAGAAGGTGGTTTAGAGTAATAAAAATTAAATATAAATATGTGCAGTGTATTAGCAGTTACCTTATAAGTGCAGAATGAATTTGGTTATATGAAGAATGTATGAACAACATATACAGATATGTGCAATGTAGCAGCAGTAGCATTATAATAGTAAAAATAATATAGATATATGCAGTGTATTATTAAATCTCAAAGCTAAAGCTGTAAAATTTTGGATAGAAGGTCAAAAAGTTGTCATGATGTTGGACCATAAAGCAGCAGATCATTATGGATCCACTGATTAACAACACATTATTTATGGTCATTATGAAGAAAAGCATCACTTCCGGTGGCCATCTAGAATTTCGGCAAATGCCAGACGGGCTGCCCTCTATGGGCCACTACTGATAATAAAAATAATCTGTCTGGTTTATTTTGACAAGTTATTTTATGCATGCAGCCAAAAATATTCAAGATTGTGGTGCAGCGAGCTACGTGGGAGGGTTTCTCTCGGTAGGCAGAGTTACTAATTTCAAAGCTATGTTATTGACACTCAATGCATGTACTACCCAGAGGCTGAGCAGTGCTCTTTTTCCGTGTTTTTGTGGAGCTGTTGTATTATGTGCCGTTGTATTAGTGCAGAATGGGCCTTTAGTGGAGCATATCATGTCGTAGCTCTGCCGACGCTCTAAGATGTTAAATTGTTGTTGGCATATGTCACCGACTGTAGCGATGGTATAATGTGTGTCCTTTCAGTGTGTGTTCTAAATTTTGGCATTCTCTATGTGTTTTTTTTGGCTTTTTATCTCAATGTTTGGGTGAGGTTGGTGTGGTTTGAAAAATAGGACCAGTGTGTTGCAAATGCCACGGCCGTTTTTTGATACCAGTCCGTCAATGTGTTGTACTGATGAATTGATGTTTCTAATATTCTGGCCCTCTGTCTATGTAAATGGCCTGGCCAAAATATTAGAAACACATCTACAGGCGCGAGATTGACCACCTGGTGATCTGCTGCAGTCAGAACAACTTGGAGCTAAACTCTCTGAAGACAGTGGAGATGGTTGTGGACTTTAGGAAAGACGCAGCCCCACCCGCCACCATCACCCTGGGTGACTCCACAGTTAACATGGTGGAGTCCTTCCACTTCCTGGGCTCCAAGAATGTCGAGCATCGATCAGCTGAAGAGCCAGATATGTTTCTCAGCAGCAGGTAGAGATCAAACCAGAAGATGTTTAAATAGGCATTAGTTTGCTTGAATCTGCAGTGATTTAATGCAAATCTGATCCTGATCCTCATTAGGTGTTGTTCTTACGACATGCTAATATTCCTGCTCTGTGTAGAAACAGCAGAGGTAACACCAGACTGCTGGGGAGATTAAACCAGAATATAGTCATCATCAGCACACACTCAACACCTTTGCTCAACACATTAACAACAAGCACAACCAGTTTCCCAGAGCATGTTAACAGCAGTACTACGAGTATGGCCATGATGGTGTAGAAAGCCCTCTGCTTTGATTGGTCAACTCTTTCCCTGTCCCTGCCCTGTTCCCCTGGCCCTGGACGAATCAGAACACAGAGAACAGAAAGACTGCAGAAGGAAATGACGAACAAGGAGACAATCAAGAGGCTGACATCTATGTATAACATTGGGCTGTAAACATTAATCAGACTGGCTACAAAGGAAAGCAGCCAAACACAGCCAATGCTGATATTTCTGATTCTGATCCCTCTCTTTCCTCTCATACTCAGGTAGGTGACGGGATGAACAACAGCCAGGTAGGGCTCCACACAGGTCAGCATGTGAAAGAATGTCTCTCCGTACCAGGTAAGGTTCGAAAAAAAGAACCCCACAGAAAATAAAATATGATCCCCGTAGATACCACAGCACCCAAGGGCGAACCCGAAGACACCCATCAGCTCTATGGCGACCATGTGGTAGGTGAAGCTGTCTGAGTGACTCGTCGTTGCTGCTGCGGAGGTGGAGCGATGTCGCCGCCATCGTTGGAGACCCAGGTAGAGGACGAGGATGCAGAGAGGGAGGAGGAGGAGGATGTTGGTGATGTAGAATGCAAAAAGGATGAAGGACTTTGGTTTGATGAAGAAGCAAGATACGATGACAGTGGGGTCGGGATGAAGGATCGAGTCATTGGAGGAGGAAGAGTTCACGGCCATATCTGGAGGAGAAAAAGACAATCAAATGGAGAAAAATACAATAGAAAAGGTATAAATACAGCTAATGCATGTCTATCATTCTAGAAGGATACTTTTGGCAGGGCCACTCAGACATCTTCACATCTGCACATGTCCACCAAATGTGGTTGCATAGCACAATGTGTTTTATATATATATATATATATATGCACCTTGTACGGCAGCCTTGGCCACAGTGTGTGAATGTGTGTGAATGGTTCCTGTACTATGTAAAAGCGCCTTGAGTATTCGTTAAGACTAGAAAAGCGCTATATAAATACAGTCCATTTACATTTACAAATCAATTTTATTTCTGAGTCTCTTGGTTCAAATGTTATAAGCTAAAACGTTGTTATAGCTCTACCATCAAAATTGCACCAAATTCAACACTGCACTTCCTTGGGTCCCCAGCAATACACCCATCAAGTGTGAAGTTGATCGGATGAACGGTTCTCGAGATATGTGAAGAACAGTCCCCTATCTCTCTTGCTTTCCCCGTCTTCAAGCTATCCTGTCAATTAAAGGCCATAAAAGCCCCAAAACAAAATCTTAAAAAAATAACCATCCAGCATTATATTAGAGTTGAAAGCTCCACCTTGAACAGACATGAAGTAAATGTAAGTATACATTGTGTGAAAACTTTCTCTGGTTCCAGCTTCCAAATGAAAGAATGTTGATGCTTTCTTCTGTGTTATATCTTCGTAAACTTATTTTTATATTAAATATATTATATTATATGAATTGATTATGAAAGTAATCATTAGTTGCACACCGAAACATTAATAACTAAAACATGTCATGATATTTTTACAGGACACCCACCTTGTTGTTTATTTCTGACCTTCGTCCTGCGGAGAAGGCTCAAAACTGACATCTGATCCAAATATACAGTGTATTAAAACTGTGTGTGTGTGTGTGTGTGTGTGTGTGTGTGTGTGTGTGTGTGTGTGTGTGTGTGTGTAGCAGGTGTATGGTTTTTTTGCATGTTGCAAAACCAATCAAGACTTTGTGATACCTTTTTACACGGTTCATTTCTCAGGTAAATGTTCCCATCCTCCCTTTCCAGGGAGTATTAACATCTGCTTAAACCTGACAACTGAAACATAAATACATGCGTTCAGCCACTTAGTTTTGACATTACTAGAGCTTCACTGTTTAGAAAATAGTTCATCATTTTCTAAAGTCTTACTACAGACCTAAAATCAAACAAATCCAGTAATGATTTATTTATTATCTGAGCTCATATTCGTGCCAGTGTCCAGTTTCATAACACCAATGCAAATGTAACTCATTGTATTTGTCCATTAAGATGGACAATGACAGAATTCAAATCACTTTTATGTAAGCGAAAATGTGTCTGGTGTGTATTCAAATCAAACAAAGTGAGCGTCTGTCACTTCATACAAATAAGAGCCTGCAGATAAAAGAGCACTTTGCTTTGTGTTGTTGAAAATAACCATGTTAACAATCAATCAATTTTATTTGTCACATGAAATGGTACGACGTACAATTCCAGTGTAATGTATGTCTATTTTTAGCTCCTTCAACTTGTGCATGATTCATCATAAAGCAGAATGTGGCCTTCAGATCGACACACAGAAGAAGGGGTCACCCGGTTGAATGGCAGCGGTACTCCAGGATCCAACCGAGTCTCGGCGGAAGGACACCAAAGATACCGACCATCCCGCTGGAAACCAACACAGGCACGGAGGCCACCCAGCTTAGCTCACCGTCTGTTGCCTACACACTGGCTAGCAGGATGACCTGCAGAGAAGTCCCAGTCGGTGTTCCATTCCTTGGTGGAACCCAAAGATCTGATCCCATTCCTTTCTCAAATGTAACACTTTAAAGTTTCTTATTATGGTAATATAAAGTCTTTATGCATTACACAGCACACTGACTTTTAAAGCTAGTTCACCGGTAATCTGGATGTCACTCTTTTAGGCTGGATGTCCGTTACCTTCCTCTTCCTTTGTGTTGGCGTTATAAACTCCGGTGGATTCATGAGGACTATGGTTAACTGCTCCTCAGATCTCTGCAGGGTAAATCCAGACAGCTAGCTAGACTATCTGTCCAATCTGAGTTTTCTGTTGCACGACTAAAACAACTTTTGAAAGTACACGTTCCACCAAAACAAGTTCTTCCCCAGGCTATTTTGCAGCGGCACTGTGTCTTCATTCGGGGCTTAGCGCCACCAAAGACGATTGTGATTGTGTTTATAGAAATGCCAATAAACCAGAGCATGTTTTTCTCCCATCCCAGAATGCTGTGTGGACTAGCCAGACCTTCCTCCGCAGCACCATGAGGAAGGTCTGGCAATGCAAGACTAGTCCACCAGTTACTCTCGTTATTTCCTTCTTCCAAAACAGTGGGGAAAAACACCAGGTGCAATTGCCAGGAGTTGAGTTTTCATTAAAACAAAATGATGACTGGTGTGTTACCTGCGTGCTATAGTCTGGATCAACATCAGTACATTTCCAGGATATTTACCTCACATCCC
Organism: Sander lucioperca; assembly: GCF_008315115.2. NCBI lineage: Eukaryota > Metazoa > Chordata > Actinopteri > Perciformes > Percidae > Sander > Sander lucioperca. The sequence goes on from NC_050189.1 coordinate 11,203,690, forward strand.
TCAGCTTCCGCTCTCTGTGTTGACATTTTCAAACGCTGTTCAATTCGGGAAACAACAACAGAGCTAGTGAGCTACACGCTGAAAATGTCAAGTTTTGAAGAAAGTATGGATTGTGCAACAAGTCAGGCCTGCTTGGTTCTTTCGGGGAATGATTGTAAAGATTTACGAAGAATATGTTTAGGTCATTTCCTCTGTAACTGGGATGTTTTGGGACCGATTGGTGGGATTGTACAAAGTACACACATAGATATACTGGTAAGAGCTAATGATGTTTAATCATGTACCCAGCTGATTTAAACAGCTCACGTTACTGTACCTTCATGTAACTTCACTAAATATTGTATGTGACGTTTGTGGGGTGCAAATGTTCCACCAAAACAATTCCTTCCCGGGACTATTTTGCAGCATCCAAGACGATTGTGATTGGTTTAAAGAAATGCAAACAACCCAGAGATTTTTTTCTCCTGTCCCAGAATGCATCTGTGATGTAGCCAGACCTTACTGCAAAGCGCTGTAGAGTAAACTAAATATTCTCTGTCTAGCTCAGCTAAAAACAATGGATCTGCAGCATATGCTCTAACACACATGAGTTGTAACTGAAAACATGTTTATTTTACAAAACTGAAAGAGAAAAGAACTGAAGACAAACTGTGGAGAGAGAGAGAGAGAGAGAGAGAGAGAGAGAGAGAGAGAGAGAGAGAGAGAGAGAGAGAGAGAGAGAGAGAGAGAGAGAGAGAGAGAACAATATAAAAGCTTAAAAAGGGTGAGTTTAAGTGTTCTAGGGTTGAGTCCTGCAGGTTTGTACATCTAAAATATAACTGTGGATCTCAACACGTTACTGTAAAACGTCTTGTTAAAACAGAGTTGTACCTTTCTAGGTTGAAAGTGTTTGTCTCGTCCTGCAGGCTGCAGCTCAGTCTGAACTTTGAACTGCAGGAGACACAACTGGGACCTCTGCAGGACATGAAGAGACATGATGGTCCCACTCAAGTTTCAACACATTTAGGTATATTACTGTTTTCTTCTTATTTTATTTTTTACATAGGCCTAATTAATGTTTTCAATATGAAACAAACAAATACACACTACTACTGCTGCATAGTTAGTAAGTATCTGCCTCTCTGTCCCTCTTCTCAGACACACCCTCACGTGTATCGGTGTTTTTTGCCCCCAACGGCGCTGCCTGGAAGGCACTAGGATTAGGCACTGGTTATGGTTATGGTTAGGGTTATGGTTGTGCAAAAAACACCATTAAGCCACCCCCACTCCCCTCTGGCCTCTGCAGCTCTGTAAAGACTTATTGTTCTTCTCCACCTGTCCACCAGGTGTCCTTAGACTCTCCTCATCCTGATCACCTGGGTCTCATTTCCCAATCACCCTGTCAGCACATATACCAGACCTGGTCCTGGTTGGTCCATGTTGTGTCAGGCCTTTGCTCTGCAGCCTTCTGAATGTGAGTTTAGTCAAGTTGTTTCTTGTAAAACTGAGTTATTATTATGATTGTAAATCCCAGTAGCTCATTATGTAACAGGCTACCAGTGAGGTTTATATCTCTGAGCAACCAGTGAGGTGTTATATCTTTTTGTTTTTTTTTAATAAATGAAAAAAAAAAACTGGATCACAAAAAAAAGTTTTAATCAGAGAGATAATCAACAACAAAGATTACACACGGTGCCAAAATGAAGTGAAGTGTGACAGGAGGAATAAGGTGTGGCCCATGGTAACAGGGATCTGGTTTCAACAACAGTTCTCCTCGAAGTTTAAAGGTGGATTGAGAAAAAGTTACAGTTCAGCAGGTGGATCAGTGGAAATCGTTTAATCATCAACTTCAAAAAGACAGAGACACAGAAATTACGAAAGTGTTTGTTAGAAGTCTGAAGGAAACAAAGATCAGATGCTGACAGCAAATTAACTTTGGGCTCACAGAATAAACCAACAGTTTCATACTGACAGCATGTCGAGCAGTTCAGCTTTTAAGTTCAATAATCACTTTATTGAAATACCCTCCACGATACGAAGCAGGCTGTAGCTTATATGTGCAATTGTTGAAACCTTTTTCAATGTAAAGCTCTATGAGGTCAGTTTTCATAACAAAACATGTCTACTTGTTGTTGTTATATCTTGTCTATCATGTAATTGATTCCTGCAGGATGTAGTGAACAGTGTTGGGGAAGTTACTTTTAAAAAGTAGTGTTTGCTCGTTACTTCTTAAAGTAATCCGTTACTTTACTTAGTTACCCCCTATGGAAAGTAACTTTTAACTTTTTACAAAGTTAATTATACAAAAACTATCTTTGACCATAAAGCTAATCTATGGTTTATCAGTGAAGTGTATGAATTCCACTGCAGACTGGATTCTCTACTCACAGAGTGACAGCTGATTCATTATGAACGAGTCCAGCGTGGGTTGAATGCACATCAGCAGGTCATCGGCGTAACACGGTGTATACTACGTAATGTCTGTATTGACTTGTAGGTGTGGCCCATGGTAACAGGGATCTGGTTTCACTTTAAAGTGAAACAATAGAAATTATTTATTGACGTGCATTATGAACCATGAGTCATGAGCATAATTATCTAATTATTTATCCCAGAAGTTTCAGGTAAAGACCCTGTCCTTCTCACACTGAGAGAAATCCAATCACCAGTCCAAATGTCCTCCCAGGTAGAGAGAGACAAAGACTTCTGATTTGCAGGTAAAATAGACTCCGAGGAGGTTTAAGATGAGAGGTAGTCTACTGGTCTGTAGGCTACTTTAAAACATAAATAGAAGTTGCTATTAACTTCATTAGATTAGTGGAGAGACCAGAGTTTCCCATCATGCACTGTGGTCAGTGGAGAGAAGCTGGAAACGGTAGCTGTCTCCAGTTGACGGGGAATGAGCACACTAAGACTAATCCATGCAATCTCTTCTGACTCAGAGATTTGTTCTGAAAATATGGTAATTAAACTTGGAATGAGCAGTCTAAGACTAGCTAGACTAGTCTGAGCATCAGATCATTTTATCTTAACTTATCTTTTTATCTTTAGGCTATATATAGGTGTGCGTGCGTGTGCAGGCTGGGAGTTGTGCAGGCAGGCTGGGCAGACCGGACCAGCAACTCTTTGTGCTTCCAACCCAGAGTGCGTCAGGAGACGCTCTCTTTGGCCTGCCTATATATTTGCCCTTTTTTCCAATGCTTGACACTTCATAGACAAGCTCCAAGGTGTGGTTGGTGTTTGGATTTTCTCGTTGACTCTTTACTGGCTGCCTTCATGCACAGAAGAAATCAAACACAAACAGGAACTCTGTCAAACACAAACTGGAACTATCTCACTAGATAACTGTGTCCTCAGGACTCCTGGTTTGGATCTTAACTGACTGAAGACACACAAGGTAATGTGTGAATGTGTTGATGTTGGTGTTGTCATGATATGAATCCTGTTGTACAGATTTAGTGTGTGAGGGTTGGTGGATTAGACAAGAAGTTAACAGATAATAATGTGGTCGGTTCTCTCAGTAAAGAGACAATTCAACAACAACAGTTTAACACACATTTGATTCATTGACGACAGATCATCCTGAAACCTGATCCACATAAAAAGCTGCTCTATGAGACTTTAAACAGCAGCTGGAACATTTAGTAAAGAGTCCTTTTAACATGACAGCATGTGGTTGTTTGATTGTTTACTGTTTCTATATTGTCTGTTGTATAGGCTATTGTTTATATGGAATACCACACTTTATGTGTTACTACTTGACTCAGATAGTTGGCGATTTTAAAACATGACGGTCTAATGCATGGCCCCGGTGATAAGTGGTGTAGGTTGATGAATAAAGACGTTAGTAGTATCCTCCTCGTTCTTCTGAAAAACAGTGACAAATGGCGCCATCTTGTGACATACATACATTACTGTAGCTAGCATTCAGTCCTCTGATCAGTCATGTGTTATAAGTAACACAGAGGAAGTATAAACAGACTGTATATGTTCTCTCTCTGTCCTGTAATAAGTAAACTCTGAGCTCATGTGTTTGTGACTCTTCACCTCTGTCTCCTCTCACAGGGAGAAGATGATCTGCAGCATCCTGCTGCTCATCATCCTGACCTCCTGTGTCTCTGGTTAGTTTACAGCTTCACTTTATTATCCACTAACACTAAACAAAGAATCACTAAAGTGTCCACAGAAACATGTGGAGATGGAGTTTAAAGTTGTCAGTGTGTCTGCTCCTCACTTTCCCTCTCTGTCTCCTCAACAGGAACATTTGTAGTGAATGTGACCCAGACCTCCTATCAGGCAGAGGAGAACCACGACATCACACTGGAGTGGACCTTCACAACCAACCCTCACAGTTCCTCCAACTATCTTTTTGTCTTCTGTGAACTGATAACTGATCTCAGATCCTCAGCCCTGTTTCGTCTCCATAAAGGAGTTGAGGTCCCAGAGTCTCAGGATGAACAGTTTGCAGGACGAGTCCAGTGGGACAAAGACGTCCTCAGAGAAGGACAACTCAGACTTCATGTGTCCAGACTCAGGACTGAAGACTCAGGACTGTACATGTGTGATGTGATCTTAAATTATAGGAGTAACTCTGGTAAATGTCAGCTCAATGTCACTGGTAAGTTGATTCAGGAGAACTTTCTTAACGGGTTCAATTCAGCAGCTTTTTAGATAAATAAGAAGGAAGGACTTCCACGATCCTTAAACTTCCAACTGTTTTATTGAAATGTTTTTCTTCACATGAATGAAACAGATGTGTTTGGTCTCTTTACAGCAGCGGGGGATCGGCCTGAACCTGAGACACCAAACACAACAAGTCCACCACAAGTAGAGAGTCGGGGAAGGATCGGTCTCTACTGTGGACTGACAGCAGCTCTGCTGGGTTTTTGTTTCTGTCGTTGTCTGCTGAGAGAACAAGAGTTCTCCTCGAAGTTTAAAGGTGGATTGAGAAAAAGTTACAGTTCAGCAGGTGGATCAATGGAAACCGTTTCATCAACAACTTCAAAAAGACTGTTAGAATTTGATTTTATAAGACAGAGACACAGAAATTACAAAAGTGTTTGTTAGAAGTCTGAAGGACACAAAGATCAGATGCTGACAGCAAATTAACTTTGGGCTCACAGAATAAACCAACAGGTTCATACTGACAGCATGTCGAGCGGTTCAGCTTTTAAGTTCAATGATCACTTCATTGAAATATCCTCCACGATACGAAGCAGGCTGTAGCTTATATGTGCAATTGTTGAAACCTTTTTCAATGTAAAGCTCTATGTGATCAGTTTTCACAACAAAACATATCCACTTGTTTTTCTATCCTGTCTATCATGTAGTTGACTCCTGCAGGATGTAATGAAGCCTTCATGTTAACTGAAGATCCTTCAGATCTGCATCAAACTGTAGCAGCACACAGGAAGTGAAGGCATCTTCTTCATGAAAACTGTCTGACCTTCTGCTCAGACTTCATATACAGCTTTAACTTTAACACACAGAGCTGTAACCTTTTCTTCTGTAATGGTCACTTTAATGTACTGGTTCTGTTGTATTATGGTCTGTTACTTCTCTCTGTCATTGTAAAGCTGTGAGGAGTTAACTCTGGTGATGATGATGAAGAGAAAGATCTAAATGATGAAGAACTAAATGTTTGTTTCATCTGATGTATGATCTGATTCATTCATTTTTGACACACTGAAATGTTTCTCATGTATTTCAATTCATCACTTTAACAAATGAAGACGTTCAACTGAAGGAATCTTTTGATAATTTTAACTAAATAACTAAATAAAGTTAATTTAAATGTTCTTTGCTGGCTGAGAATGTTGCAGCTCTAACTGATCATATTGAACTTCTGATGATTTTTTTTAATTGGAACCATGCATTGGAGAAACATCTTTATTTGTATATATTTCTTATCTTTTATATTACACTTGTTGTACGTGTCCTTATTGCACCGTGGGTCGGAGAGAAACGTATTTTTAATACCTCTGAATGTCTGGCACATTTTCCAGAATTGACGATAAAGTTGACTTGACTTGATCCACTGAGTGGTTCAACTTATAATTTAAACGTTCAGAGGTTAAATATATGAAAACAGTCTCACAATACATTCACAGTAAATAATAAATACTAAGGTATATTTCACATTATAGAAAACGCGCCCCAGGTTGCTGACTTGTCAGTCTGGCAAGAGATTTCAGGAAAGTGGCTGCATGTGTCCGACAATGCACAAAACATCAACACCGGTAAAGAGCCAGTAAAAAGGTCATCTGTTTACTAAATATTAATATATATATATATATATATATATATATATATATATATATATATATATATATATGCATCTCATCTTACATTCTTCCCTTTCTTCAAATGAAATGTCCCCATTTCAATAAATCTCATCTTATACAAAGTCACCTTTTGTCAGCTAAACTTAATTAGCAACGTCCTCTGAAATAACCAACAGCTCACGGTGCTCTGATGCCTGCTCGCAGAAACCTTTTGTCGGCTAAATTTAACTGTAAAGACCTCTAAACTTAACTGTCATTGTGAGAGGTGGGGCGCCTAATTTCATATCTTACAAATGGGTGTGCATACGTTTTCATACGATATATACTACTAACCCTAACTGAGAAGTTGAAGTATCAACTCAAGCTTTTTACTCAAGTAAAAGTGTAAACGTACTGGTTTCAAAACTACTTCAAGTAGAAAAGTAAAAGTAATGTAATGTAATTTTGCTCGAGTTCTCTTGAGTCTCTGCCATGGACATCTTACTAGGCTACATACGTCTGTTTCCTTGCTGGAGTGTGACGTGATTTGTGTCATGTGCAGGTGTGATGGATCGCGTACAAACCAATAGGGCGTCGGAATAGTATACTATATGTTTATACTTCTCATCACAACAATCAAATTCACTCTATCCGGATTTTTTTTTTGGTGTTTTTTTGAACGATGACAAGCCAGAATGAAAACAAGCCAAACTGAAATAGGAGTAACGAGGCTATTTTTAAAATGTAAGGAGTAGAAAGTACAGATAATTGCGTGAAAATGTAAGGAGTAGAAGTAAAAAGTCTTCTGTAAAATAATTACTCCAGTAAAGTATAGATTCCCAAAATTTGTACTTAAGTAAGGTAATGACGTATTTGTACTTCGTTACTTGACACCTCTGTGCATTGGTATATTACACTGTATATGGTATATAAGTATAGTAGATGATTTGGTATTAGATGGTTACTGTACAGGATTTTGTTTTAGATAATATTTCTTTAGATGTAATTGACTGTGATGCTTCCTGTGGAGAGGCTCTACATACAGCACACTTACTGTACATACAGGAACCACAAAGATGTGATTAATGGGGCTGTTTACTCAGGGAAAAAAACAGCAGGCTGGGATTGCCTCCATATGGCTCTCACAGACCATTCCCCATTACGTGAAATACCTACGTTTTTGCACGGCCACATGCAAAAACATGCACACGCAGCGAGACCGGCTATCAAAACAAAGAACAGACACACACAGAGGGAGTGTGACATTCTCTACTCAGGACACCATTACTTCACTATATCTTTACATTGCAAATATTTGTTGCTGCTATATTAATGTGCTGAACATCGAGTACAGCTCCTTTAAAATAACATGAACATGCAAAACAGTTAATGACTGATTAATGATTTGAATACATGGCAGGCTTTGACTTACTTTAAATTGTGTCAACTGTCCATCTAATGGACCGATCAAATAAACTCCAGCTGGATCGATGTTGTGGTAGAAATGTATGAGGCATGAAGGACTGTTTGATTTTTACTTTAATGTTTATAATTTTAATATTAAGTTGTCTGATGGTGTGATTATACAATAATCGAGTTACCATATAAAGCTGAGTGAAATGTAAAGAGATTTGGTATGACTGTGTCCATTCAAACATGTTGTACCAAGATTTGTGTTGTAACAAAATATATTCACGTAAGGACAACTGAGGCTCACCGCGTTTGTTCTATTACAGTTTTTTTTTACAACTGGTTACACACATTTTCAAAACTATATCTCCTGTTTTTTAAACTCTAAACACAATTCCCAAAACTACACACACAAAAATGCCATAAACACATCTCAATTAAGCATGTGCATCAAACGGCAAACACTTTTTTAGTACTTGGTACATTTTTGGATATACTTTGTACACACTGTTGTCTCTAAATCTAAAGTTCCTTTCTCTTCCATAGGCTTATATCTACATGTCCATACAATGTTCTAGAGTGACAGTGATCTGCTGAGAGGGGTTGAAAAATACACTCTAAACACTAATACAACTAGCATACAAGAAAACCAAACGATAAACAACTTACAACTTGTCCTCTTCCTCCTCCTCTTCCTCCAACACGCCCTCTTTGAACTCAATTTGATTCGTCACTGTGTTGTTTATTTATCAATGGGTTAATTTGTAGAGCTGGGGGTAAACGATTATTTATTAAACGATTAATCGGGCGATTATTTTATCGATTAGTCGACTAATCTAACGACTAATTGGACGATTAATATAACGATTATTTTTCTGTTGCTCGATTAATAAAAACCATAATGTATCTCAAATAAATACCAAAAATTCTTAATAATATATTTTATTAAACAATTTTGCACAGCAAAAAATCTTCTGCTTTACACAAAATAAAATAATTATTTTACTGTTATACAAAATGAAAGGCCAGCCTGTTTACTCTTTTACAGTACCAACATAACTCTCTTGTTCAAAAAAATCAAGTTGTAGTGCAAAAAAGAAAAACACTGTGCAGTGCACAGTACAGACATTCCTTGGATTGTTTAACACAACATAACAGTCCCAACATAAACCTGATGCATAATCAAACTGACTCTCTTAACTGCTATTCTGTAGGTTTACATGCTAATGCAGCTGTGCACTTTGGTGGTGCTAGGCTAACCAACGCATCTTAGCTCTCTGTGCAGTTTGTTCGTGCTAGGTTAGTAGCTAACGTTCACGTTAGCTAACGTTAGCTACTATAGTTAGCTGTGTTCTGCAGCTGTAAGCTAGCTACTATTCAAGCCAACATTAGATGATAACTAACGTTAGCTAAACACAGCTGCCTAGGCGCCAGTAGCTAGCTAACGTTAACGTTAGCTACTAACCTAGCACGAACAAACTGCACGGAGAGCTAGCACCACCTAAGTGCGCAGGCTACACAACACACTACACAAACTAATTTAGCTAACATTAGTACTTGGGACTATATTTTAAGTATTCCCATACCCTCGATGATTAAGGGCGAGCTGTTTTTTAGGACTTCTTCTTTTCATGGGGCTTTTTGCAGGGCTTTGTTGGGAATTCTGTGAGGAGGTTGCTGTTTCCTGCAATGTTTTGGTCTCCCACATGTGTGTGTGGCGAAGCGTCGACGCAAAAATACGATGTCGACGTAATTTTGACGTCGATGCGTCGACGTCATCGACGCGTCGCTGCAGGCCTATTAATTTGTCAATGCCACTTTGTTTTTTATTCAAATAGAACATTTGAATTTGGATTGAACTTAGAAAGAAAGAGAGAGAGAGAGAGAGAGAGAGAGAGAGGTATCCAGCCAGTACAATTTGGATCAGATACTCAGACACAGGAGTCCACAGAGGGAGGAAGACTAGCGACAAATACTGATAAGGTCGGTTTTCTTATTACTTTTTAATATCGTCATCGTCCTACAGTTGTGTTCAAAATAATAGCAGTCCAACATCACTAACCTCATAGATCAAAGTTTTTGGTAGAAGTGATATTTCTACATGGTAAATAATTTACTAGTAAGTATTGTAGAGTCATAGAAAACCAACAGACCCAACAGTCATGACATGCATGCTGCTCATTCTGTGTAATCGAATCTGTAATTGAAAGGGGCATGTTCAAAATAATAGCAGTGTTGTGATCAATTAGTGAGGTGATTGATTCTGTGAAGAAACAGGTGTCTGTTATGGTCCATATTTAAGGAAGGAAGGAAGCAAATGTTGTACATGCTGGTTATAGTGCATTTCACACTGAAATACTCAGCAAAATGGGTCGTTCCAGACATTGCTCTGAGGAACAGAGGACTTTGATTAAAAAGTTGATTAGAGAGGGGAAAACATATAAAGAAGTGCAGAAAATTATAGGCTGCTCAGCCAAA